>NW_028324302.1:8007500-8027500 GCF_058129835.1 Hydra viridissima | reverse complement strand
ATAATAATAATAATAATAATAGTAATAATAATAATAATAATAATAATAATAATAATAATAATAATAATAATAATAATAATAATAATAATAATAAACCTTAAAACTTACAGGGAGATGAGACTCTTCATCTACATTGGCTATTTCTACTGATAACTCTGAAACTGTATCATCTTCAAAATAATCCTGTAATGTAAACAAAACTTAAGAACTAATGTTATTGTTATGATTACACAGGCCAACATATATGAAGACTTGGTGTTTGGAAAACTGATTTTGAGTGAATCCCAAATCAATGTCTATTTTTCTTGGTTAACTCTTGTTTTCCACAATATAAATGACAATTGTAAACTGATTGTTAATGAGATGCTATGAAAATTACGACTCCAAAATTCTGAAACAGGCAGAGGGATTTCACCAGGACATTTAGTCGATAGAAAAAAGATACCAAGGATGCTTAAATTACTGTGAAATAATGCTGCAAGTTTAAGATAATCAATTTGCTTAAATAATTTTTTCTTGTCCTGTGCTATCATGATAACTGTAAAAAAATATTACAAATAGCAACAGTTTTATATTTCATCCAACAGAAGAATCAAAGCGATGAGACGTGATGAGATGTGATGAGATATGATTAGATTTAATGAGATGTGATAAGATGTGATTGCTGATTTATGTGAAATATAAACAATTTTTTTTTAACTTGAGAGTAAAGAAAAACTTTTAAAAAACAACTTATTTTGAAACAGTCAAAACATCAAAAAAGACCAGGTGCAGGGCCAGTCTCATCATGTCTGGTTATTCTCACAAAGAAAAAAAAAAAAAAAAAAAAGAAAAAAAAAGAAAAACATTTTTTATATCAGTTTTGATTTATTGTATTGTTAAATGTTCTTTTTCACAATTATCTGTACATAAATTTTTAAAGAGCAAAATTATTTAGACATTTTTGAATAGTAATAGCAGAAAGCAGAAAAACTTTTGATAATTTTAAAAAACTTGAAGAAAAAAAAAGTTTTAAAAACATTAAAAATCATTCTCAAATAAAAATTAAACAGAAACAAAAAATTCTTTATTGAAAATTAATGATAAAATACCCCTAGAGAAATTCTTTTAAGCACTACAACAGCAGTAACTATTGATCCAGCAGTTACTAAATGCATGTCTTCATCATCAATAACTGCAAAAGAATTTGAATGTTGATAAAAAGCAATCCTTAGAAGCATAAAATAGTTAAAACTTTTAAATTAATTTAATGCAAACATTTTACCTTTAACTTTAACTTCAATATCCAAACTGGGAAAAGAGCTGCACACATTTATAATGTCTTGATATTGCTCATCAGATAGTGTACGTAATAACAATCTATATCAATTTCTATATCAATTAATTTGAAAACTTTATAAAATCCTCAACAAAATTTTTATAATATGTAGTTTTTTGTTTTTTGGGTAATCGCATGTGTAAAAAGAAAGCGACCTGTTTTCAACTTCAAAGGCACAGATATAACAAAGGATATTTGCTCTAAACTTGTAATAAACCGTAATTTCAAAACATATACATTTATACAACTAGAAATGGGACAAGCTTGTGGTCAGTTCAGATGATATAGTCATCTTTTAGATTGTTTTTAAGATTGTTAATTTAAAAAAAAATTACATGTTAGATATAAATTTAATACACTAATACATTTTTTTACACAAATAAATAAACTATTCAAATTACATATAATAAAACATAGGTTAAAATGTTCCCACAATGAAAAAAAAACCTCCTACACAAATAGGTTTTTGACAAGAACCAGAGAAATAGGTTAACTCAATTTTTATTTTCTTCTTTAAGTTATAATTTAAAATAACTATTTTTTATTTTTACTTTAGCACTTTTTATAAAATTTTAAAGAGTAAAGGAAGATTAGTTACGAAACATGAAAACTAGATGATTGCATTACAATTTGTATTTGAAATAAAGACTTACAAACCTCCTCTCCTCATTTTTCATGCCAACCAACTCTCGAATGCTTTTAATGTGTCTCTAATAAATTTTAAAATTATAAATTAAGTAATGAATTAAACAAAACAGTTAATTGATAATACTTTATCTAAGCATAAAGAAGTCTTCATGCGCAACAAAGTTTACAATATATTATTATAAATAGCATTGAATTGGTGAAACACAAAATATAAAGATGGACTGACCTTTTTTGTATGAAAATGTCTTAAGTGTTCTTGTGAAATATGTGGTAACATTAAAAATGCAGACTTGGAATCCCACACACCTTGAACAATCATTTGTGACAGTTTCATCAGGTTTTCTAGCGTTTCTAAGCGTGGAGGTTTCAAAACTAAAAAAGAAGACTTTAGAAATTCTATCCATTTCATTCCATTTATTTTTCAGATCAGAAAAAGTAAAAAGATGCTCAGCTATTGCATGAGGCCAAACTGGATATTATTTCAGAACTTAAATAACATCAAATATAAAAGAGAGGAATCACTTAGGAGAATGAAAAGATCACATGTATAAAAAAGAAAGATTTTTAAAATGTATAAAAAGTTTACATTCAAAACAAAAAAATTAAATTATAAAAGTAAAAAAAAAAATTTTCACTTCAAGCGGGTGGTTTGTATAAAAAAAAAAACAATACCTTATTAAAAGAAAAAAAAAAAAAACACCTCTTCCAGCTTTGCCCAATGCTATAAGTTGACTTACAACATTTATCATTTCTTTAATCAAATATGGACATTTTTTAAGTATAAGTTCCAAATCTAAATAAGAATAGTAAGTGTAATAACAACCTAGATGTTAATTGTTATAGAGTATCTCAATTTTTAGGCAATATCTTTGTTTTTTAATCAAAGTGCATTTTAAATAAAAATTTAAACTTTTGAAGCAATATGATTGTGCAACTAGATTGTTGCATCACAGATACATTATTTAAATTTTAAGGTTCACAACCTTTAGTCTGAGTAAAGTTTTTGGAAATGATATACTTTCAACTTACCTTTCAAAAGTGTCTCCTGTGGCAATGCTATTCTTGAAAAATGTGCATGCAAGAGAGCTCGAGCTTTCACACTGTATGGATAGCATAGGGGTCTTTCTTTGTTCTTTTCATTTAAATGTGCCAACTCTCGCATCAACTATAAATATATAGAAAAAAACACATTTAATCTTACTTCTTCTGCTAATATTTACTTTATAAACATTACTTATTAATATGAATTATCAACCATCTTAATATCTCTAAATATATTTTTTTGTCACTTATGAAAACCAGAAAACTTTATGCATTTAAGGTTTAAAAGAACACTTGCTTTTAAAAATAATTTTTTGATTTATATAATCTATTTATATCATAACTCTTTTGCCTTATGTAAATGTAATTAAAGGTATTTTGTTTCAATTCATTTATTATTAGGTTCTATTTACAAATTAAACAACTATTCTTTAAAATGCAAACTTAAATTTCAAAACAATTTAACAAAACATAAAAGCTTTTGGATTATTACTTGAATGAACTTTAAATTACAAAATGTTAATGCAATAAATGCTAAATCTTGTTAAAATTTAACATAAACTTTTGTTTAATCAAATATGAAGACCACGTCTGAAACACCAGACATGTCACAAACTTTAATATCATTTGTTACCACCCTTATTTTCTTCTTCGCATATTAAATATTGATCTGACTATGCTAATAAACAGAAAAATCATCTGTCACAAAAGTACGAAACAGTTAAAAAAAGTTGCAAAATGTGACATGTCTGTTTTTTCCTCTGCAGTCTTTGGATCTAAATAATAACTTTATATTAACAATAAAAATAATGATACAATAATAAAAGCTCAAATATTCTGTAACATTTCAATTTTTTGTGTATTTAACTCAAAATAATACTAAAAAATATTTCTTTAAAGAATCACACAAAATAAAGTACCATTGGCAGTTCAACATTGTCACTTGGTCGTTCCTGTACATTGTTATTATGACCCTTCTCAAACTCCATTGAACCAGCCAAAATCATTATAACACCTAGAGTAAAGTTTTTGTGTAACAGTAAGATTTTTTAAAGCATTAAATATTTTTGGCATATAGAGTTGTTAATATATAGAATTATTAGTTTATAGAATTTTTAATATAAAAAATTTTTAGTATATAGGATTTTCAGTATTAACATAGAAATACTCGCATTATATTCTTTTACAGATTTATGCATTATACTTTTTTAGTTCTAACTTAATTTAAGAAAGAAGAAAAAAACTTCAACAGACAACACTTATTAAACCGACTTACGTTTAATGGACATATTTGGAGTTTTATGGAAAAAGTACCAGTATAACTGATCAGTGTCCATAAGAACCTCATCAGCACTGTACTGAATTGATCTATACCACCATGTACCCTATTAAACATAATGACTTTACAAATTGAGTTTTAATTTGAAATTTCTTTTAAAAAGTGCTTAGATAAAAAGTCTACAAAGGAATCAAAAAAGATTTTAAAACAACAACAGAACACCTACCACAACAATTGGTAATACAATAATAAATGCAACTAAATATGCCCCAAGTACCCACATTGAGTTTTTTTTATCAACAATCCAAGAAGGTAGTGCAATACCAAATTGTGTTGCTGTAATATAAATATACATTTTGAGAAAATATTTCTTTACGTCAAATTTTTTTGTCTTTATTTACTTATATATTAAACTTTTTAAATTAGAAAGTTACTTTTGGTAATAAGGGAGAAATTTATATACTCTTTAATTAAATTCAGTGAACAACTTAAAATGATTATTGTTGCTTCTAATCAATAGTAGAATATTTGTAAATTGACTTCTGTTAATTTATAAACATTCTGCTATTAATTAGAAGTTACATTTTTAAATTAAATTTTTGACTATAAATTTTAAAGAAATAGAAAAAAGCTTATGACTTTAGTACTGTTTTGATGTAAAATAAAAACTAACAATCCTAATCAACAGGAGTGCGTAAGTAAAAGATTTAATTCATTTCATATTTTTCTCTAGAGAGTAAAATGTTAAGTCTTGAACCTGTCCATATGTAGGGAACATGCAGAAGGAAATTACTTAGGTCGTTAGGAAAGTTCGTAGAACTTCATCTATAAAGATACAATGAGACAGGAAATAATTAAATATTTATATATCATTTTAAACTGCGTTTAATTATGAACATTTTAAGTACTTGTTGAAGTATTTTGAATGTTTATTAAAAAAGTTATTTAAATTTTACTATATACGTTTTCAAGAAAAAATTTTAAAATGGATAAATTTGAATATCGAGCATATATTAAAACCCGTGCTCTACTTGGAGTTTCAGCACAAGCCATAACTGATGAGTTGGTTTTAGTTCATGGTGACCAAGCTCCAAAATATAGTACAGTTGCCAAGTGGGCTACTTTATTTAAAGATGGTAGAGAGAGTCTCGAAGATGATCCTCGCTCAGGGCACCCTCAAACCACGTATACAGCTGAGAATATTGAACGTGTGCGAGCCATTATTGAAGAAAATCCTCATGAAACACATGATATAATTGAAGCCCTGACATCGATTAATCGCTTTACAATCAACGAAATCATTCACAACGCACTTAAAAAAAGAAAATTAACACCACGTTGGATACCCCACGAGTTAACCGATCAAAATCGCAAGAATAGAGTTGAGGCATGTAAGGAAAATTTAGCTCTTTTCAGAAACGGTCCATGGAGACTATGTGATATTATTACAGGGGATGAGTCGTGGTTTTATTTGAGACAAGTTGGACACAAGTCGGCTAACGCTAGTTGGGTCGGTGAAGGTGAAAGTCCAAGAACTATTGTAAGATTCGACAGGTTTCAGCCGAAAAACATGTTCTACATCTTCTTCAAAACAACAAGTGTTGTTCATTTGGGTTATGTTGAAAAGGGAGACACCATTACTAGCGAATATTATATAAAAAATTGTTTGAAACCTCTTATATGCGAAATAAATAAGCAAAGACCTAAAACAGGCACTCAAAATTTCAAATTTCTCCATGATAACGCTCGACCCCATGTGACTGAAACCGTCACAAATTGTCTAAACCAAGCTGGAATTACAATAATTCGCCACCCACCATACTCACCAGACTTAGCTCCATCCGATTATTGGCTATTCGACTTGATAAAAAAAAATCTTGATGACGATACTAACGTCGAAAGTCAAAAAACTCGCATAACGAAGCTACTTCAAAGTATACCCAAAGAAGAGTATAAAAAAACGTTTGACAAATGGCTTGAAAGGATGCAACTTTGTATAGATAACGATGGACATTATTTTGAACATTTGATAAAACAAAATTAAAAAAAACTCTTCTTTTTTTTTTTTTAGAGGGGAGTTCTACGAACTTTTCTAACGACCTAAGTAGTTAAAAAAAAAATTAAATTTAGCTAAAGTTAAAATAAAAAATCACTTTGAACTTTGAAATTATCAACATTACTTATTATGTATGTGTAAACATAATTTTGTTTAATAGCAAAATAAGTTACTAAACTCAGGGCACATTAAAATTGAAATAATGATGATGATAATGGGTGATGATGATAATGATGGTAGAAATAAAATTCTTGGCAGGAAGAACACAATAAAAATTAAATTTTATTCTTTTTTCATTTCTAATCTGAAAATGTGTAAAATATTTGTAAAGTAAAGTAGCAATTGAACAAAAATTGAATTCCTAAAATACTCATTGCAGATTTTAAACATTGCTTATAAAACCTTGACTAAAACATAATTTGAAATAAAATAATAGTAATTTCTTACCACCAGGACCATCTGGATTGCCATATTTATCCCAATTCTCTTTTGACTCTTCATTTGTCAAACTAAAATGTTATTGTACTTTTAAAATAAATCTTAACTCCAACATCAACAATTTCAACTAGTAAACAACTATTTAAAAATATTTTAGCATAACCAAGACTTGGACCAAGGTTAGCATGATTGGGGTTGCCTTGGTATTAAGGTTAACCACTAAAAAAATATAAGATTGAAGCTATCTATCAAGATTGGCAAAACCTAGTTATTTTTACATTCAAAGAAAAAAACTTGGAGCCTTTCAGAGTCTTAGAGAACATTTTCTAGGGGGACATAAATTCCCCTAATAATAAGGATTAACAATTATGAATGACAAAAAGAAAAGAAAATTTTAAATTTCAAAAAATGAAGCAAAATATTTTATCACATATCTTCACTTCTTACTTTATGGAGTTAATACTGCAAATGACCAGCTCAATTATCAAAATGAATCTTTTCCTTACATAAAAGTATTGAAAACGCTTGAGGCAAAAAACCTCATTACTATACAAATAAAAATACTTTTATGAATGCTAATTTCTTGAGATTTTACAATACTTGATACCTATGTTACAAATTGCTGCTCAATTTCAAACCTCTTTTGTAAATTGTAGTTTTAAGCAGAGACTGGAATTACCGAAAAACGGTTCCTTCGGTAAATTTCGGTTCCTAATTTGATAAGGAACCGATAACTTCGGTTCTTTTCGATTCCTTATTTTAGGCAAGATTCGAAATTTCGGTAAATTTCGATTCCTTATTTTAAGAAAGAATCGAAATTACGGTAAATTTCGATTCCGATTCTGATAAAGAACCGATAACTTCAGTTCTTTTCGATTCCTAGCGGGAATTTTGGAATTGCTAAGAACCGCTAAGAACCGAAATTGGAATTTTGGTTCCAATTTCGGTTCTTAGCGGGAAATATCGCAAAAAATCAAAAATGCTACAAAGAATCGAAATTGTTACTAAGAATTGAAAAACTTGAATTTTTTTAATTTTTATTTTCAAAAATACAGTTGAAATACAGTTGAAAAATACAGTTATTCTAAATCACTATCAGTGAGATCAGTGACACTGTCCTTGCTGCCCTTGCGACTACTACTAGCACTGCTATAAGCTACGCTAGTAGAACTATCACTAGGTTCAGTATTAAATAAATCTTTAGATGCATCATATATAGGGTTTTTTTTCATTGGTGATTTTTTCATTGGTGATTCAAGTACAAGTTTCCTTTTTTTAGCTCTTTGTAGTAGACTTTGAGACTGTGATTCATTTCAGAGACTGGAATTACCGAAAAACGGTTCCTTCGGTAAATTTCGGTTCCTAATTTGATAAGGAACCGATAACTTCGGTTCTTTTCGATTCCTTATTTTAGGCAAGATTCGAAATTTCGGTAAATTTCGATTCCGATTCTGATAAAGAACCGAAACCTTCGATTCCTTTCGATTCCCCGAAAAATACCGAAGAACCGAAGAACCGAAAAACCGTTTTTCGGGAACTTCAGACCTTAGTTTTAAGTGAATTATAGGTCAACACTTCGCCTTAAATATATCTGTTTATTTTAAATGTATCTGTTTTAAAACAGATATACATGTATAGGTTTTTCTTAATATATTTTCTGTATCTTTTAATGTTTGTTTTTTTACATTTGTTTTTAAATTAGCCTGAGGAAGTCATATATAAATAAAAGCATGCAAATGTTAGTAATAAATTGTTTCTTTAAAATCTTATTGGAGAAATAAAACAAAACTTCAAACTTTTATTAATGGTACTTTATAAACCAAATTTGATGGGTAATTTTAAACAAAATAACATCTTACGCTTGATATGCTTTTGTAACTTTCATAAACTCTTTCTCATCTCCACCTCTGTCAGGATGAAGCTCTAAACTTAACAGCCTATATTGTTTTTTTATCTCCTTTGAGGTAGCACCCTACAAAAAAAATTTGTATTGAACAATACTTCGTATTAAAATCAGTTTTCTAAATATATTTGTTATTACCATAATGTTAGTACTAAATGTAACGATGTGGATTAATGTTGTACTCAATCAAATAATAAAATATTTACAGGTTCCAACTTTAAGACATCATAGGGATTATATTCATTGAATTCTTTTTCAAACTGTGACACTTTTACAACTCCTGCGATAAGCAAACCCCAAAGAACAATAAGAACTGCTCTTCTAAAAGTTAAAATGCATAATTGGCACTTAATTTACTTGTTAAGCATTGCAATTTGGCTTTTCAATTTTTTATGATTAATAAAAAAATAAAATTTTTTATATGAATTGTTTAAAATAAATCTAATTTTCTGAAGTTTATTAAACTGTTTATGCATTTAAAACAGGCAGGTTTTCAGTGTGAAATGTTACCTTCATATCTAAAATTTTTATTTAAAATTTGTTTTAATTGAACTAAATCTGTTTTAATCTAATAGCAACTTTGTGCAAAACTTTGTCTCTTGAAAGAAAATAACATAAAGTTTGCAAGGTATTGCAATTTTTTTTTTCAAAATCCTATAAATTTGTTTCTATAAATATACAAACTTTTTAAATTAGAGTTACTTTAAATAACTTATTCAGAAACTTTTATTTTAACTTTTATTAATTGTAAAAAATTGAAAAATGAAACTGCAATGCTTAACTCTTATTATATATATATTTTTTTACTACTGACATACTTTAAACTTTGAAAATTAAGAGGAAACTCTCAATTTTAGAACTTTTAAGAATTGTTAAATCATCTTGCAATATATTCTATAAAAAGGATTTAAAAGTTATGTGAAACAAAAAGCACAGCTTACACTATCATCTTTGTTATTTTCTTCCCAGGCTCTTTTTCTGTCAGCAATCCATGTTTTGCTGTACAAGGAGGGCAATAACATGGTTTTTTCTTATTATCTTTATCTAATTTTAAAAAAAAATATTGACATGTCTGTATATGTATATGTGTATGTATGTATGTATGTATGTATGTATGTATGTATGTATGTATGTATGTATGTATGTATGTATGTATGTATGTATGTATGTATGTATGTATGTATGTATGTATGTATGTATGTATGTATGTATGTATGTATGTATGTATGTATGTATGTATGTATGTATATATATATATATATATATATATATATATATATATATATATATATATATATATATATATATATATATATATATAACACCATGTCTATTTAAAAGACAATTATAAGTAAATTATATAAAAACCATTAAAACCTAACTTTTTTTTTTTCTTGAATATTAAATAATTTAAACTTAAAAGTGTTCTCCTGAACAAGCTTATGTTTAACAGTTAGGTTAAATTTACATTAATGGGGTGATTTGGATAATAGTTAGAGGTCCCTCCAGGTTATGGAAGTTTTATCATTAAAGCAGGTATAACATGCATTTTTCAAAAAGGGGGATTTTAATCTATTGCACTGTCTATCAAAAATGCACTAGAAGAGCAAATTGTTAGATTTAGGGAGTGAAGGACACATTTAAGTCTATTGCACTGTCTATCAAAAATGCACTAGAAGAAGAAAGTATTAGCATCAAAGATTGCAAAGGACAAGCATATGATACAAAGGCGTTTATGAGTTTAGACAGAAAAGGGGTACAGACTTTTGTTAAAAAATGGGCACCATATGCAGACTATCAAGGATGTGTCCTTCACTCCCTAAATCTAACAATTTGCCATGGATGTAAGATTTCATCTATTAGAAATATGATGGATTCCTACCAACAACTGTTTTCATTTTTTGATAACTCACCAAAGTAACAACGCTTTCTCCAATGAGTTATTTCTACTCAAGCGCCTGAATTAAAAAAGACAAAGTTGAAGAACATTTGCAAAACATGATGGCTTGAGCGTCGAAGCACATTCAATACTATTGATGAACTTTACATTTACATTATTCACACTCTTGATAAAATTGTAACACCATCAGATGACATTGATCTATATGATGATCAAGAGCCAAAAAGTTGGAATTGGGATTCTGAAACTTGGTCAAAAGCCAATGGATTACGACACACATTTACTAATTACAACCACATTATTAATGTTGTTGTGGCAAAGGAAGGTTTACAGCCAATGCAACCAATTGTATCATGTCTTCAGGGTGAGTTTATGGAGGTTTATCTGGCCTTTTAAAAAGTTTCGCAAATTTCTTCTTTCTATTCTACACTCTGCACAAATGCTGATGACTGGTTTTTTACCATTTATCTCAAAGCCAAGAAAATTGCGCAGTCTGTAAATTGTACTGAAGAAACTCCAAAGCTTTGTAGCTGTCAAATCCATTGCTCAAATATACCTGGTACCTCACCTTTTGAGTACTACAAGCATAATGTAGCCATTCCATTCCTTGACAAGGTTTCATCTGAGTTGGCAGCATGCTTTACAGAAAATAAGAGAGCACATTATGAATTATTTTCTTTGATTCCAGAAGTTATTAACACCAAAGACAATGAAGAGTTGGAAACATTGTCAAAGCAACAAGCGGATAAATGGCATGGAATTCTTTCAAACCCATATGGTCTGAGTAATAAGTTGCAGCAATGGAAACATTTATGTGTTGAGAACAATTTTTGTGGAATGACAATCACGCAACTATTTCAGCAACATGTTGACTCCACATTCTTTCCCCATATTCGTGAGTTATTCCTCATTCTGGCAACTTTGCCAATTGGCAATTGAGGCAGAGCATTCATTCTCTTATGAACAACAATGACAACTGATTGACCACATTCATTCATATTTATGAACAACAATGACAACTGATAGATTGTCAGATTTGTGTGTGATTGGGATGCATTATAACAATTTACACGACTGTGTTTCAACAGAAAAAATTGTAAATACTTCATTCCACTTCATCCACGTAGGATGCAAGCACAATCTCTTTTTTAGGACTGTGTTTAGCAGTTTATGTTTGTATATTATGTTTCAATGAATAGATAATATGTTTTGGATGACAAATAATTATTTCTAAAACATGGAAAAAATTATAAAATTTTGCAAGTTAAAATCAAGTATTTTTTTTATAATGTAGCCACACCCTCCTTTAAAATCTTGGATCTACCACTGAGTAATTAAAATAGAAACAGATATTCTTGTTGTTTATATCTGTTGTATCACTTATGTGAAAAAGTTAAAAATTATGACCCAGATAATTAACTAGACAGTTCAATGACACCAAATAATGTCTTTGCAGCTTCTGAAATATTTCTTTGGGTAAGATTGTTACATCAAGTCCTGGAGGCAGAAATGGATCACCTTTTTTCTTATTTTACTCTAAAATCTACTTTGCATTTTATTTTTATAAGTATCATTGCTTTTTATATGACTTTGGCCAGGCTAAACACACTGAATTGATTTTTGGTTCATGTTCAATTCTGGTTCAAACCAAATCAACTCTGCTTTAGATTAAATTACATTATGGATTATGAAATTACATTATATTATGCATCATTAACATTGAGAAATACAGACAGTTCTTTACAGATCAAAGACTGGAGTATAAGTTATGATAAAATTATCATATACTTCAAGTGAAATTTGCTATGCACAAAAAAGTACTACACATATTTCAATTGTTGCACAACTTTAAACATAAAATAACCTGATTATTCATCAAGAAACATGTACCTATGACTTTTAGAGAAAAAAAATCTTTTTGAAATTTTACTTTTAATACATATTCTATACTATAGGATATATTATAAATCACGCAAATGTGTATACATAGAAAATGTAAGGTTAAATGCTGATATATGCATTAGAGGGAATCAGTTATGAATAAATATCTAAATAGACTTTTCAAATTTGAGGCAAATAAAGACTGTGAAGTTGGAGTCAGAAGGAACTTGCAGCTGTTAAAGTTGGAGTCATTAAAAATATTGAGACATAAAAATTAATTTTGAAAATTTTTTCACTTTTTTAGACCATTCTACCCTCCCATAAAACAAGTTTCTAAAGAAAAAAGCAACATTTTTTTTGACCAAATCTCCAGATTTTAACACTTTTGAAGGAAGATTAACAATAAACCTGTATTGCTAAAATTTGAAAAATGATACAAAATGAAAATATTTTCATTTAAATGAGATATTCTTCTGTCTAAACTTATTGAAAATCTTATAAAAACGCAATATTTATAAGTTTACATGTGTAGTACTCCAATAATTTGTTTTTAAATATGTATAGGCAATCAAAACTGTTAAATCAAAATTAACTAAAACCAATTTAACATTTTTAAATTTTAAATGAAATATATGTTATTGTAAGTAAATGTTTTAAGTATACCTTTTTTTTTAGAACTGTCTGGAAACCAATAATATGAAGCTGGAAGAAGAAACATTGCAAAAAAGGACAAAAGAAAATAGTAGAAGGTTGTCCCTTTGTCATCATACTCAAACTGCATTGCCATCTTTATTTAATTATGCCTCTAATTTATTAGGTTTGTTTTTTGTTTTACTTAAGAAGAATATACTTTGAGCACATGTGTTTTATGACAATGACCACATCTAAATTCAAAGCAGCTAAATAAATTAAAAAAATATAAATGTATATATATATATATATATATATATATATATATATATATATATATATATATATATATATATATTATGTTACTAAAAATAGTAAAGACATACAAGCACAGTTTATTTATTTTGTGGTTGTGCTATTCATACCTATAAAATAATTTTTAAATATATATATGTACTTGTTAGGATTTTAACTTATTTCATGTTTAATATTTATCATAAGTTTAATCTTCCTCATTTTCACAAAATGTCTTTTCTACGGCAACGTCATTAGTTTACAACCATTATAGATTTTGAAATAAACTTTTAGTTTAGTATAACTATAGCTTACCGTATCGAAAACTGAAAGTATCCCAATGTTATGTTTTACTTCTTTTTTACAACTTATTTTGAATTGTTTCTTTTTTATCATTTAAAATATCAAATAATTAAAATATGAGACAGCAACATGCTTTAGTTGTTTAAAAGTTGATTAAAAAACAGAGCAGGCAACCGCCTGCTTTGTTTTTTAATCAGTCAACTCTGTGCAAAGAAGTGCATGATATGAGAGTTTATGAGATCTTAGTGTGCCTGAAAACTTCACACGAAGCAAATAGCTTTGTTATTTAAATAATGTTTTGTTGCTGTTCAGTAAAAGATTTTTCAAAAATTCAGTACCAGCCCTTTTTGTCAAAAGTTGAAACAGAATCTGCAAAAAATCGTGATTTAATATATGCTATCGTGATTTAATACTAGCAGAGAGATTTATTTATGAAGTGAAAAACTTAATTTTTTATTTTTGAAAAAAGTCATTTCATTATTAACTGCTGAAAATTTAATAAGCAGTTTATGTTCAAAATAACATGTCGAATTTGTTAGTTACATATTATTATGCTTTTTATATTATTATATCTTCCTACACCATTATATCATTATTATTCTTATGAATGATATGCAATTTGTAACATACTAATGAATTAAATTTGTTCATGAAATTATTTGCCTTAATAAGTTTATAAACTTCAGTAAAGTCATACGCCCAGCAGAACACGCTTATTTTTTTAATCTTGGCATTATTGTTCTTTTCTTTATATTACCCCTACCAATTAATCCTACACCCACTTCAGCTACCCACTACAGTTAGCTTTTAACATTGAAAAACACTTTTAACAATATTTTTATTGATGAATTCTCTGTATGAGTATAATTACCAAAATTAAGATCTAACTCAAATTGCAAAGTATGTTTAAGTCAACTTTCGCAAAGTCGTGCTTAAAGTCGATTTAAAAACAAAAGCAAAATACCAGTGGATAGACTGCACAACACAAGATAGTTTGAAAAGATCTTATGTTGTAAATGATATGCAAATAATATGTACTTTGCTAAAATTGAATTTATACCTTACTTTACTTCTTTATAATACAGAAATCACATTTAATGCTTTTTATATTAGATGATTTAGGTAAACCTATAATGATCTGAATGACGTTTAAGAACACAAATAGACAGAATATATATAATGTAAATGTTATACATAGGGTAGTCGACATGAAGATTTGTGTAAATCAGAAATAGAGCGAATATGATTCACAGCAGTGTCCCCAATAACGTTAGACTCATTAACTTTCACATCAATTGGTTCACCATTCTCATCTAAGCCTCCAAATTGTTGGAGATTTTCTTCTAAATATTATTAACAAATTTCCCTCATAAAGTTGCACCAGGCTAAAACGGTTTTTCTGGAGAGGCTCTCGAGTGATTTGTACCTGTGTAAAATCAAAGCACCACATGTGTAGCAGCAATGTTAGAGTTTTCAGAGGCAGATGGTTTCTTTCAAAAAATGAATGATAGCGTACAGGTTGACTGAAATTGTCTGCATTACAACGCCATCTCCATCCATCTTGGTTTTGACTATATTTGTTCAATGTGGATGGTATGTTGCAGATTGAACACTTTACATTATTTGCCACTAATTGGTGCCTAGCTGCATATTGCAAATCACTGAATTCAGCAAATAAAGATAATATTTGAAAAATTCTTAAAAAGAATTTCTGTTGCAGGTAAAACCTTATAAACAATTTTGATACTTGCTCTTGGTCTACCGGCCATTTTTTAAAGTGAAGTGAGCAGTGTAAAAAACATGGTTTAAAAGAACAGAAGTTTTGACAAACCTTATATAGTAGAACGGCAAACATAACTATTGTTACAAAACAAAAATAAGGAAGGATAAAAAATAAAGAATTTTTAACTTTAGATTCAACAAAAGTAAACGTAGAACTGATTTATTTAGTTTGGTTAAAAACAAGAGAATTCATCATGATTACTGAAACAGCTTTATTGATAACAAAATATTGGAACAAAACTGTATACTAAAATAATAATATTTTTGATTTTTAAGTTAGTATAAAAAATATAAAGGATATACATGTAAGAAACTTACAAGATATAAATAGGATTTTAAAAGAAATTCATTCTGAGATAATTTTTTGGAAATCATAAATACATATATTATAAATATACAATATATATATATATATATATATATATATATATATATATATATATATATATATATATATATATATATATATATATATATATATATATATATATATATATATATATATATATATATATATATATGAGAGAACTAAACAGATAAACTTTGTTCTTTAGTTTTCTCAAGAACTGCTCGTAATGTTCTGGAATCACAAACGCCATCATCACGCAACATTTCACCAGTGCCACAAAGTGCATTGTAATTTAATTGAAACTTTTGAACCAATTTCCATAAAATTCCATTAAAGCAATCATTCTGATATGAGTCTTTGTATGAATAAATCTTTGATAAAGCATTCTGGATAAAAAATTGATTGTGATTATAATTATGAACAATTTTTTGAAAATTTTCTCCATATCGATCAAAATTAAAAAACTGAATACCAAAAAATCTTCAGTTAAAATATATTCTCACCAGATGTTAAGCGGTACACAGATAAGTTACAAAACCAATTTAGTCTTACTGTGAAGTAATTAAGACTATTTATCAAACTAAGATTATATGTTTAGTTTCTTTCCAGTACTAATTATCCATGAAACAAAATTTAGTTTGCATCTTAACAATATACTTTAGAGCTCAAAAGATCACATGAAAAAAAATCTATCAAATCTATCATATGCTATAACATAAAACTATCAATACCTTTAACAGTACAACTATATTATCAACACCCTTATGCTTCATATGAAGAAATGGATAAAACTCATTCTCAAACTCTTCACACATACTTTTGAGTTCTTTTTCAATGTTAATGTAATCACTGATACAAAAAGAAAGATTGATATTTAAATGCACCAAATTAGAATACTTGATGAGATTCTTTTTACAACAATCGAATGAAGTATTCATCCGAACCAATGTAGTACGCTCTGGAGCTCTACTTTTTAGTACTGGAACATAAAAATCCTTAACTAGAACCAACTCTACAAACATATTACTATCTTTTAAAACAATGCCTTTCAATGTTACAAGGTCACATTTTGTTTTCCATTTTGATACCACACATGAACAAGACAAATTTTCTTTAAAAATTGCAGAGGTTAATCTAAAGAAATGCAAAAATTAAATTAGTTACTGTTCATAAAAGTGACATAAAAAATCAAATAAGTTTAGATCCAACAAAATTTTTAATTCACAAAAATTATCCTCTTGTTTCAAAATAAATACAAACAAATTTTTTGATTTGATTAAATTTGTTTAAATTTAAAATTTTCTTAACAACCTTTCTAGTTTAAGATAAAGAAATCATTTGATCAAAAGATATCCAAATATATAATTTTCTTTTTAATTAAAATCTTTAAAAATAACCTAAAAAAAAGGACCTTGATGGAACTGTCAACCACTCCATGACCACAAATACTTCGTAACCTATAAGTTCATAGAATTCTTCAACAAGTTCAAACGACTTTAGAGCATGGTTTTGTTTTAGTTTGTAAGAATCAAAAAGAACAAACAAAATTTGTTCATCCTGTTTAAAATCTATTGGTCTCATAGCTTTTATGTACTCAGCAGCAAGTTCCAGGCTAGATAGGTAATATCCAGTTTCAGATAACATGTAACTAGGATTGGAGAAGTTTCTAAGAAAATTAATATTAGTAAAAAGTTTCTTGATTTGTGCTTGGATTGTCACAAATACCCAAACATCCATAAACTCATCTGAAAAATATAACAGCAAATTTATCTGTAAAACAAAATAGTAATTTCTTCAAACATCTATCATATCACAAAACTAAAAACAACTGGAAGAAAAGTATAGATGTTTCCCGTGAATTGTTAAGATTGTTAAAAGAATTGTAATTGGTTTATGGAGAACTTTTTATTAAATTTTGAATTAAAGTTCTACAAAGCATTAATTTATACCTGCACTGGTGACTGAGGTGCAATCTAGAGATGCCATTTTATTCAAAACCGCTTGAGCAGCAAGAATAATCAATCGCATTTTTTGTGTTGGTAATCTAGCAATTTCTATTCCTTTTAATTTTACAATAGCTTCTTCATATGGACATGGTGAAGGGTCTATATAACATGGCTTAACTCCAATCTCTTTTTGAGTAAGTTTATTTAAACGCTTATATTGTTTGTTTAGAATGTCATCATTTGGAGACTTCTTAAAAATTTGTTGAGATATATGAGGTATAAGATGACCTTCAATAATACCCTAAAAAAAAGAAATTTTACTTTTATTACAATAAATTTTGTGAAAATATTGACAATCAAAAAAGCAGGTAGGAATTGAACAAGCAAGAAAGTAAGCAGTATTTAAGCAAGAAAGTAAACAATAATTAAGCAAGAAATTGAGCAGAGCTTAAGCTCAAAAGTATAAGTACTTAAAACTTGAAATTCCAGGTTTGAGTATCATGTGCAATCTTTTCCATAGACAGTGTGTTATTCAAAAAAAAAAGTTATTTAAATCCCTAACTATACTTACAAATATTTGGTCTCTAGTTATATCTGTTTTCATAGTCCCACTTTTACGTAAATGCCCATATTTTGTGAGAATATGTTCAGAAAGAGCGGCAACAAACTCTTGGTAACAATGTTTATGTAAAGCATCGTCTTCATTTTTGTTCCAACAGAAATGAACAAATTCTCTCATCTTATTGCTTTCAAATGATGCTGATTCAATGCTGGTTATTTCACTTACCAGGCATGAAAAATCACTATCTACAAGTGGATCATTCTCAACAAAAAAAAATGTTTGGGAATGCAGCTTTTGAATATCTAGCCTCTGACTCATCTCTGTTTTATGGAAAACATTTTCATGCAATCTTCCATCTTCACCAAGTATTTTAAGAGCCCTAAACCAAACTTCATTTTAAAAAGTTGCTTAAAAATATTTTTCAAATATTAAATCCTAGTGTGGTATTAAAAGTGTTACAAATATGAGAAAAAGTAAGTAATTAAATATTTACTTTACTTTCTGACCAAGTAAATCAAGAATTTCAGATTGAAGTGCATGAATTTTTGGATTTGTACGCAGCCACTCTTGATATGATTGTATAGTAAAATCAGGCATACCTTGAAAATTGGTTTTCCTACTAAGTTGATGTAATCTTGACAAAAATGTATTAATCTGAAATTAAAAAAAAAAAAAATTTTTAATTACAATAAATCTTGATTATTTAGAATAAATTACAAGCTAATAAAACAAAAACATGACATAATTGTATTAGAGAAAAGTTTGTAAGTAGTTTGTATATAAATTCAATTTTATTTTCTTTAGTTAGGGATCTTTAGGTACTTACAAATTTAGACCTTTACATTTAAATATAACTTTAAATGAAAATTTATGTTCTTATTTGCAATACTGAGACATGCCTTATTTCTTCCAAATGTTTTTATTTTGAAAGCTCTATAGTAATAATGACCTTTAATAATACCCTAAAAAAAGACTTATCAAGGCATTATGAAACAACTATAACTCTACCAAACAGCTAAAATACTGCCAAAAAGCTAAAGAGTGATTGCTAAATTGATAAAACATTTAAAAAAAAAAAAAAAAAAAAAAACTTAGACTTCCTTAAAATTAATATTAAATAATCAAAATAAAATAGCAATTTATGAGGAATTTAATATTTATAATAAATACCATCCTTACTTTTGCAGACTGTAATGAAAGAACCTTTAAGTAAAGAGAAACAATCTTCATGTCTACACGATTTTGATTCTTTTTTTCTCTAAATATATTAGCTTCCAAGTTTGATATATTATCAGCAGCACTCCATGATTCCATTACCCAGACAGGTTTTAATTCACCTCTGTTTTGTCTAGAATCAATAGCTTCTTGTTTTTCTTTTAAAACTTGACATTGAAGTGTTATGTCTTGTTGAAGTTGAACAAATCTTTGCATTTCTGCTTCCATTTTAAAAATTTTTCAAACTAAAAAAATATTTTTGATTTATAAAAAGATTTAAAAAGACACACACACACACACAAACACACACACACACACACACACACACACACACACACACACACACACACACACACACACACACCTTAAATACATAATGGTATACTTTTATTTATGAGTAGGATTAACATATATGTGATTTTAAATAAATAATGTTTAAAGAATCAGATTTAAAT
>NW_028324302.1:7725000-7845000 GCF_058129835.1 Hydra viridissima | reverse complement strand
CACCATTACATCTAGAGGAATCGTTTACCTGAAGATAATAAAAATAATCTTCCACAAAGAAATTTAAAAATTACCCATGACATGGTAAAAAAATACCTATGACATGGTAAGGCTTTGCCAATGTGTCTAAAAAACCAGTGTACAGTGCATTGAACTAGTCTTATTTTGAGCTTAAAATAAGACTAGTTCAATGTACTGTACACTGGTTACATTCAATACACTGAGAAAGAACCTGACTCAGAAAAATCATACCTGTTGAAGTTTTGTGAGAATGGAAGCAGCAATCAGCTTAGAAATATGCATCGATTGTCGCAATAACATGAAACCAGATTCAAGTGCTGGGTTTTTGTCACTAAAAATGTAAAAATTTGCCTTAAAAATTTTTAAAAATCTTTCTAAAACATTAACAACTAGCCATATAAAAAAATGCAAGACTTCCTGTGTTAAAACATGATAATAATGAAGTAAAACTAGGTTGCTTTTTTGCTTTATATAGGAAACTAAAAACACAAAGAAAAATGCTTTAATACACTATCAGGTTGTTTAAAAAAATAAAACAAAAAAAAAAGCACCAAAGTATACTGTAGAATAAACTGCTCAGACATTTGAATGAAAACAAAGAACTAAGAGCTGGCTTTGTTGATGCAGATCGACTCTTTTTTGCTAAATTCAAGATAAATAAAAAAAAGATTATACTGTCAGTTAATTGTAAACTATTTTGAAATAAACTTTAATGAAAATAAAAATTAACATTTTCCAGAAAACATCTGGAACATACTTTTAAAAACCCTTTTTAAACAAGTAAAAGAAAAACAAAAAGATTCTTTTAAGTAAAATATATATATATACATACATATATATATATATATATATATATATATATATATATATATATATATATATATATATATATATATATATATGTATATATATATATATATATATATATATATATATATATATATATACTTTAAGCATAAACAATATATCATATTTATAAGAAAACAGGGCCCCAATACACCTTACAATAAGTGTAGCCAATTACATATATAATATTACAGAACATCTTTTGAGCTATCTTTTAATGTTTAAATACTTTACAGTACTTTTTTTATGAGGTTTATATTGTAAGTGACAACTAACCAGTTGTATTAGCTTCCTGGATAACTTCAGAAAGTTTCCTATGCTGCTCAAATAACTCCATGATGACATCACATAAATCAGTACTATTAAAGAATATCACTTTTATTTGCCAAATATTTTTAGAGTTATTTTTGTCAACAAATACAATACTTGTATTTCACATAAACTTCATCAAATTAGTTTGAATAAACATAATAATACTGATGAGACATAACTGATAAGTATAAACATAATAGTATTAATATACATAATACGCAAAACAAATATACTCATAACAGATTTGCTAATTAATATATTCACAAAACATACATGTTTAGCAAACTAATAAAGCCATAAACTACATAAACAAAGAAGACTGCAGAATACATGATGTTATGCTTCAAAATGCTTCACAATACTTCAAAATGCAATTTGCAATGTGAAAGCTTCAAAAAATTGATGATATGAATAGTGACACAATTTAAAAGTTACAAATTAAAATTGATAGAAAGTTTCAGGAAAACATTTTCTACCTTACACTTGCAGCTTTCATGAAGTTATACTCTATCAGTACCTTTGAGTAATATACATAAAGTAATAAAAAAAATTCGGATAAAAAAAGAGAAGAAAAGAATAACAACACTATAGAAAAATGTATTAGAGATGAAATATTTTTTAAAATGTAACTTGTGGAAGTGGCATAATTGTTTAATAGATTTTTGAAATCTGCTTTAACAAACTAGGACACCCCAGCTGCTCATTTTTTCAATCAACCAAAATTTTCCTCCCCTGCTCTTGAAAGGTTTAGCATTTGTTTAACAATATTATGTAAACTATTAAAAATTTACTGTTTAAATTGTTTTTAATATCACTAAAAACAAAACAATCACTTTACAATAGCTAAACTTTTTTTTTTTTTTTCTCAAATTATTTCTAACTTGATTAGGTTTAAACTGAAGTATAAAAGGATGAATTGGAAGCTCTACAAAATATTTTTACTTTCATTTTAAATTAAAACAAAAAAAGTTTTGTTAAATCCAAAAATTACAAAGATTTTCATTATAAATGCTCTGATTTTAAGTTGTTTAAAAAATTAATTTAATTTTTGTTGTAAGTGACATTCAAACTCTGGCTTTTTTATTACCAAATTTGGTAAATTTTTAACAGAAGAAATGTATCAAATATTAATACAGTAATGTCAGCTGTGCAGAATTTTAGTTATAGTTCTGAAATTGAAAGAGAGAAAGCACTACTAAAATACCACATTTACCTGCTACAGAGAGAGCATTTATTATGATTATCTACAGAAATAAAAATATAAAATAAGAAAGATTCTTATGCATCTTAAAAACTAACTTCATATACTCCAAGCAATATTCTTGCTTTGATGTGATTTTTCAAACCTTCAAAAGAAGTAGAGAAGTCAGCAGTTTTGTCCTGTAAAAAAAGCAGGTAAAAAAATATTGTAAATTCCAAATTTTAAAAATCTTTGATCATTTTTGTTATAAAATAATGATGATAAATAAGTATACTTACATAAACATATTTGTATTGACAGATTTACATTTTTTACAAAGTATTTATAACTTTAAACATTTCAAATATTTAACATTAAATTTCAGGCTCACTCACAAGCTCATAGTCTTCTAAACCTGATTTAATAACCCTTTTAGTAAGAGAAGCCAAACAGTCCTCAACATCATCTAAGAGATTGGATAGAGACTCTAAAAGTAAAGAATAAAATTTCTGAATCTGAGAGAAAAGATTTTAAAATAAAATTTTTTTTTGTATACAAAAACAAAAAAGGATACAAGACCTTCAGGATTGATCTTGGTCATAACATAAATAATTTTTACTAGGCTACTTTTTATTTTCATTAAAAAGAGAGCAGAAGAAATGTAAAAAAAAGGTGTAGTAATAAAAATATTTGAGAGGCATAATTGTTAAAAGAATTAGCAAAGTTAAAAAAAACTATGGAAAAAATAATGCAAAACACATGGTAGATATTGCTAAATAATGTAAACACATGGTAGATATTGCTAAATAATGTAAATATATGGTAGATATTGCTAAATAAAAAAGGCTTAAAAGACCATGCTTTAGAAATTAAAAAAAAAAGTTATACCATCTTCGTCATTTTCTCGGTCTAATCTCTTTGCTGATTTACTAGTACATAACTGTAAAGCATTCACCAAATAAGACTAAAAATAGTAAAAAGAACAAATCATGAAACAATGAGAAAAAGAACCAATCATGATACAATGAGAACAGTGTAAAAAAATAACTTTTTTACTTTTTAATAATGAACTAAAAAAATTTAGAAATATATACTAAAGGTTCTGTAATGGATGCACTTCCATCCTCAACATCAACACACAAATTTAAATCTAAGGGAGGCAGTATAATTGGATCTCTTACAAAGTACTTCAAAAACTAAAATGAGAAAATAAAAAAAAATATTATGAACAGATTTAACACATCGATATCAAAATTACAAATCCTTGAATTTTGAAGAAAAATTTTAAAAAGAAAATAGATGAAATAAAAATAATACAAATTTATTACTATAACTATAATTACTTGTGAGAATAAAAGGTCTAGAATTGAATTGCTCAACTGAGGATTCTTGCAACTAACTTCATAAATACCCTGAAATGAAAAAAATCGAACATTTTTGTAAGAACATAAAATACCTTGAAATAATTGAACTGATATCAACTGTATCAGTAATAAAATCTGTTTTCAGAAAAAGAAAAAAAATTTATGCGAAGCTTATGATGAAAGATCATTCAAACCTCAACAAAATTTTCATTTAAAAATTGTTACATAAAAGTTAATTTTAAAAAATACCTCATACAGCTGCTGACGAACATAACTATGCTGAGTCAAACCCTTCTTTAGACAACCTGTATGTTAACATTCATAGAAATTATTTCATACAGATAATCAAGTATATCAATTATTTCATAAAGACAATCAAGGATCTTTTTCCTATTTTGCATTATAAGAAAAAAACCTAAAAAAGTTATGTTTTTTAAACCAACAAATTTTTAAACTTTACTTACAAAACAGCAACTATTGCCATCTAGAACTTAACTTCTGAATGTTAACTTTAGGGAACTTAAGATTTTTTCCAGAACAAGATGTTAAGTTGTTTAAACTTTTCAAAAGATAAATTTACTCATATTCAATTTTTCTGAAAATGAAAGTGTAAACTTACCCAGTATTTCCAGACAAAAGGCTTCATTAGCTGCAACATTGTATCGCCCCTGAGTTGATACTACCACTTGACTACACGAGTATGACTGAGAGAAAGCAATTTGACTGGGAAGAGAGAAGCCTACCCCCTCAGAATCTATCTGTAAAAGATATCTTTTTTTATTATTTTTTTTACAGATTTACTAAAAAGTCAAAAAGACAGCAAGAAAATCTTCTAGTTTTACTTTTAAGCTTATAATAAACATAATAAAGAAACCCTTTTTTTTTAAGACATTTTACAAAGAAATTAAAAACTCATTTTCTTAATTAAGAGTTTTTGATAGTCATTAATATTTTGTGCATCACTTTATTATTATATAGCCAACAAAAGTCACAAAATTGTTTGAAATTTAGCAAGAAACTTAATTTGATAATACTATATCTCAAGGTTATATAAACAAGAACTTTACTTTAAATATCAAGACTAATAAACATACTGGAATCATCTGCTCATTCTGTAATTCAGCAATTTAAAAAGATCAAATTGGTAGAACTGACAGATAACCATTTTAACTTAAACTTAAGTAAAAACAACTTTTTTTTTTTTTTTTTTAATCTACTTAAGTAAAAAAAAAAATACTTTTGAAAATAATCATTAAAATTTTCTGTAAAGATTTTTTTAAAATTGAGCAAATACTGTATCTCTAATTGTAATCTATTATTTTTAGAACTCAATAATACCAGATTTACTTACTCTGAAGTGCTTGAGAATCATCAAGAACCCTGTTACTGCTATCTTTCTAGACTCTGGGTTTCTAAATTTAGTAAATTTTTTTTATTCAATCATAGACTACAATCACACATTTGCAATCCAGGGTGTTATCTACAACCCGGTTTAAATAGAGACAAAAAACAACTTAGGACAAAACTTATCTTATTATTAAAAATTTTTAAAAACACTTGTGAAATTGTAAGTAAAATCTACAACAATAACACTTTTGAATTATGAAAATATAAACCATAGTTCTTTAAAAAAAAGAAGTTATATACCACATTATCAGCATAAACGAAAGATCGAAGCAAAAAAAAACAACATGTACTCACTTAGAAAACATTGATTTCTTTAGTACCAATATTAATGAATCTTTTATTGTAAGACTGACTTTCATCAATGGCTAGCAAAAATAATAAAAACAATTACAATAAAAATATACCCATTTTGTAGGAAATCAAAATAATTTTATGTTGTATTTTTACTTTACACAGATTATTCTTTTCACAGATAGTCAATCAATATTTTTTGATATACAGTGTCCATATATTTTATCAATCCAGAAGCAATTTAAAAAAGGAGCAATTTTAAGTAATTGGAAACATACCAAAACAGCTTTCAGAAGACCTTCTGCAGTTGTCACACTTAATGTGGACACATAGTCAAAGACATCTTTAAACTAAAATATGCCATTTAGTTAATGCAGAACATAGAAACTTTTACTGAATTTTAAACACTTTGTGTAAAGAAAAAATAAATAAAAAATAAATACTTTGGATATGCAGTCTAGAACAATCTGTGGAACACTTGCCACCAAAAATGTTAGCAAATCTAAAATTTCAAATTTCAACTTTATAAAGAAAAAAAATGTTGCTTTTCTTTTAAAAAAATAATACAAGCTCAAAGAAAATTTTCCTCATAAAAATTTTCATTTACTTACCAACTTGTCAATAAAAACATTGCATTAAAATTTTCATTTACTTACCAGCTTGTCAATAAAACATTGCATTAGAATTAAATAAGTCATTATTTGCCAAATGATTTTTCATACTTTAACTTCCATAATTTAACTACTTTCTGTATCTTTATTTGTATTTTTAATGAACTAACTGTAGATTCTCACCAAGATAGTGCTTGATATCGTGATGAACCTTTAATACAACTACATTTAGAAGACCTTCAATAATGCTTTCTCTCGTTGATTCTATGTCCTGTACAGAAAAAAGGTTTAGCAACCAAAAAGTCAAGTAAAGAATTCTTCAAAAAAGTTAAATTCTAGTTATAAGAGTGTTTTGTGAGAAAATGACACATCTAAACCAATCTTTAACTTTATTTCTGTCATTAAATTTTTGCACAACACTTTTGTTGAAGCTTTTTAACTCACAAACCTTGAAAACAATTTGCAATAAACTGACACCAAGTAAACAAGATCTTTGTGATGGAGTTGAAGGATTAGAATGTATTGAAAAATGCTCTATAAACAAAAAAATTCTTTTGTTTTTCTAATTTACTTAACAAAAGCATTTTAAAAAACTTACAGTTTAAAACTACCACTGAATTTAAACAACTACAACTGAAATTAAATAACTACCACAGAAAACTCAATATTAAACAATTTTAATATTATAGAAATGATTTGTTGAAGTTTACACAAGTTTCTTTCAGAGTCATCTGTTGTGAAATAACATTTTCATTAGAGTCACATTTATCAATCAACAAAATAAAGTTAATAGCTATGCTTGGTTGAATCGATTAAAATGAATTTGTGTTTTTGAGAATAAATACAAAATAAACTTAATACTAAAATTTTAAGAAAAAAATTCAATTCATCTTTTTAATGTAATTTAGTTATTCATTTGAAATACTCTTGTAATTATTCAGATGTAGTCAAGACCAGTGGAAATTTAAGTTTTTCCCAACATAAAAAATACAATTTAAGTTGGGAATTGAAATTAGAATTTTACTTTAAACCATATAGTATTAAAAATAGTATTAAAAGTAGTATTAAAAATTTGCATTGTTTTTAGACTTTTTTTGTGCTTTTTTTATGGACAATTTAGCCCAACATTTTACACACCCTTAAAAGGAAACGTTCTTTTATAATTCTTAAATACATGAAACAGAAAACAAAAAAAAGATACTAAGGTTCTTTTTGTACTTTTATGATACAAAACATAAAATCTCTTTTGCAGTATTTCATCAAAAAATGTAGGATTAGGTAGCCTAGGGCAAAATGAGACAGACTTATTTGTAAGAAATATTACTATAGTTGCAAAAAGATTAGGATAAGATCAAGGTAGACTGAAAAAAGGTATAAAAAAAACAAATCAACACTGATCCCTGTAAATATGAAGTGACAAATAGAAACTTATTGTACTAATCAGGCTATCAGTAAAAAAAAACTATTTACATAAAGAGAAAATATCATTTAGAGTGCAGTACACATACAGCACAAGCACTAAAAGTTATTCAGTCAATCTGGCTATTGCACTATTTTTCCAAGGCCCATTTTACAATTAAGATCTTCAGAAGCTGTATTTGAGGACTACCCCTCTAAAATTATTTAAAAAAAAGAAAGTAATAACAGAATGGTATTTGATACTACACCATAAAGAACAACAACTGCTATTGATATCAAAATAAATAAATGACTGAGAACCTTCTTTGGCTAAAAGAAAAAAATTTTTTTAATTAAGAGAACTAACTACTTTTAGTTTTCATAAAATTCATGATTGAGAAATACCTCCTACTTTTGGTGTATAATTGTCAATGAGAATAAGACTAAGATCAACCAATCTTGAAGCAGTGTCTTGCCAATAGGTTTTACTGTGAGAAAAAAATTTAACTCCAAAATCTTTTAATTACTTTAATCATTTCCAAAAATTATATTAAAAAAAGCTTTTTTAATTAACTTGTTTCCATTATAAAAAACTTTTTAAAAATAACTTTGTAATCAAAATAAAATTTAAAATCCTTGTTTAGTCCTATTTCAATTAATTTAATTTTTGGAACAATAATAGTTAATAGGTACTCGGTAATATTAAAATGAGAATAATCAAACTAATGACAAATAAAAAACACTTTTGTTCCTTATAGTTCATTGTTGAATTGTAAGGAACATAAGGGATTTGTATTTGTTATTAGTTTGATTATTCTCATGCCTTACAAGTTATGTATACAAACATAAAATCTTACCAATATGTGGCAACTTTTATTAAAGACTTCTCCACATCAATTGTTGATGGAAACAAATCTAAGTTTGATTTTTTAAAAAAAAGTGTACAATTTCTAACACTTTATTTTACATATTTTCAAATTATTTTCTTTAACATATGAAGTTGTTACACTTTTAACATATGAAGTTGTTTTGATGCTGCATAGATATCTTTGAGATTCTCCATCTGCAGCAAACAAATCAAGACAAAATACTTAAATTTTTTCTGTTAAAGACTTTTTTTTTATATTCAAAAAGATTAAAAGAAAATAAAACCTACACTTGCTACATTTCATACTAAAATAAATCTTAACACAAAAACGCTTTCAAAAACTAATAGCTTTAATATCAAAGACACCTCTGACCCATTTTGATTTTTTCCTTCTTTCATCTTCTTTGAATACTTTCATTACTAATGATTTAACTAAATCAAATATCTAAAAAGAAAAATCTTTGATTTCTATTAGAACTTATTTTATTTTTATAAATATTAAATATATAGGAAACATAATTAGTTTTAAAACTTTAGAAGATTCCTAAATATTATTACATTTAGAAATCTTCCTAAATAAGGTAAGTATGGGTATTAAGGCCCACCTTTGTCGAATGCGCGGTAAAGAAATGCTGATTTTTTTTTGCTGCCAGTGATAAAACCAGATAACTCTAATATTTTAATGTCGAAAAAAAGTTTCACAATTTATTTTTTCCCTAACTTTGGATTAGTGGGCCTTATTTTCGCCGGGCCTTAATACCCATACTTACCTTATATATATTACAGAATAAATTCTGACATGAAAAAACTAGAACGACTAAATTGACTAAAATTTGAAAAATAACAATAACACTAGAAATAACATACCTGCTCTTCCAGCCGATGAATACTAGTTAAAGTCAAACAAACCCCAAAAGAGAATGGTGACAATATTTTTTCAAGAAGTACTTCTTCATTCTATAAGTATTTATAAACATTTTTTAAAACTGTACTGATGTAAACTGTATAAACTTATGTCAACAAAATCCTTTGAATTTAGAAAAAAACTTTTCAAACCTTCATTAATTTAAGAAACTCTTTTCCAATAGACTGGTCATGATTTGCTGCAATCAAAATTTGTTCTAGTGTATTTTTCTCAACTTCTCTCAATTTGTGAATGTCACCATTGTCACGAAGAAAAGGGTTTAAATCTTCATCAATAGCTGTAGATGAAATCGAATGAAAGAAATCAAGGATTCCCCTAAACAGATCTTGTTTGGAACCCTGATAAAAGAAGAATTATTCTATTAAAAACAGAACTGTTAATGTCTAAACCTTAAAAATTGGTTGAATTTGATATATTTATTCATTATTACACATAATTAAAAAAAAAAAAAACACATTAAAAGAAAGAAAAAGTCAAATTGTTTTTTCAGTGGATAAAATTTTTTTGAATACTGCTCTCAAAAAAACATTTCATCCACACCAACCAGCTGAGTTTGGCATGAATGAAATTATTTAACGAGTGATAGGCTTTTACTCAGTCTTACTCTACCTTTTGCAAACCTAATTTTTGATTAATTAAATTTAATTATTATATTTATACCTTTATTGTGAATATAAATGATTGATATATGAGTAGAGGAATAATATCTAATGGCACATCAGGAAATGTCCTACAATAATACAGTATAATAAAGGATTGCATAGTATAACAGTATAAATAGTATAACATTGTATAATTTGATAACAATTAGTATAAAACCAAAGAAACATTTCAAAAAAGAAAAAAGATTTTTGTAAAATCAACTGAAAAATTCTATTAGATTTTGAGCATGAAATTTTATAAATATTTTTTAAAAAAGAAGCTTCATTTTTTTTCTTTTTTTTTTTTTTTTAAACTGGGGAACAAAGTGGAAAAATATATCACAATATCAATTTTTATTTTAGTTTTCATAATACATTATGAATAGTTGGCACCAACAAATAAATATCAATTAAGAAGTCAACTAAATATCAAAATACTTTATTTTTCTTTCCTATTAAAAATTAGGTGAAATTTACAGTTTAAAGTATATTTATATAACAGAGTTTAAAGAATATTTTATGAGATTTGTGATGACAGAGATAACTGTCATTGCAGATAAATTTGGAACTTTAAATCAAAATTTTAAACAAAAGCGTACTGAATTATTTTTTGAACCATGTCTTGGATATGCTCTTCCTTCAATGGTAAATCTCTAAAAAAAAAAAAACAATAATAATAAAAAGCATCATAGCAGCTTTGTTAACAAACATATCTTTTTTGTTAATTTTCGCTTTTAAAAAATTCATTAGACAATTTATAGACACAAAAATTTTTAAATATAGATTCTAAAATTTTAAAACATATAGACTTTAAGATTTTTAAACGCTTATAGACTATAAGATTTTAAAAGATTTATAGACTCTAGATTTTAAAATGTCTATAAACACAAAAATTTCAAATGTTGGAAAAACTTTTTTTGTTAAGACGTTTTACAAAAGGTAAAAAAAAAATGAACCTCTTTCATTTTGAGGGAAAATTACCTTAAAATCTTAACAATAGATATTGAAGCTTCTGGTTTCCATCTATAAAAAAAACAAAAACAAATAGTATTAAATTCATTTATAGAAGCTTTCATTCTTGTTTTATATTAACTGAACCAAGCTAAATTAAACAGATGCTAGTACATCTGTATTTTAAACTTTTATTACTTCAGTACAAATATTTTTGAAATGGAAACATTGAAAGACATATATTATAACATATAAAAGGCTGTAACATGAAAAAATTTTAAACAAGGGAAATGATGTTGATGATGAAAATATACAAAAAATCAGGGTTGTTTTGATTTAAATCGATTGATTTAAATCAATTTAAATCATGATTTAAATCAGATGAATAAAAATCACAATTTAAATTGAGTTTTTTGATTTTAATTATTTTTAATTATTATTTATTGATTAATCAAATTAAAGTAAATTACACAAGCTAATTATAACTACTGCATAAACTAATATTAGTTATAATAGTCAGATAATGCATTATAAAATATATGGTAGTCATACAAATCATTAAATTTTTAAATTTATTGTAAGATTTTTATTCATATGGGTAAATTTTTTTTTTCTTGTTTTAACTTATTGACTAATTACATTAATTTCTGTTTTTGTTACTATTTATATAATAAATATAAATATATTCCTTTTATATAAGAGTATATTCAAATTTTTTTAAATTACAGTATTCATTTATAATTGCTTGCTATTTTTTAATTGAAAATAAAAATAACATAACTAGATATAAAAATGTCTGGTGCCGGTAGAAAAAGAGATGCAGTTTGGACATGGTTTGAAGAAATACCTGCAAAGTTTGGGAAAAAGGGTAATAAAGCTAAATGCAAAAGCTGCGGTGTTCAAATGCAAGGTTTTGTTGCTCAAATGAGAAGCCACAAAAGTGTTGGTAAATGTAATTTTCTGAAAAATGTTCAAGATGACGAAAACATTATTTGTCAAGACACCTTAGTAAATATCAACCAGACAACTGAAGAACCACAAACTAGTCAATGGTCTTTTAAGAAAACTGAATCTAGTCATTCTGCTGTAGATAAAACAAGTTTTTTGTGTTCAAATAAAAAGGCAGTGACAAGACCAAGCAGTAGCAAGACAGTGACAACTAAATTGGATTCATACCTTATTAAAACCACTAAATCTAAAAAAGAAGCTATTGATGAGCAGATAGCAAGAATGATTTATGCTACTAACTCACCTTTCAGAATGGTTGACCATCCAGAGTTTATCAAGATGATCCATTTTTTACGCCCAAGATATAATCCTCCTAATAGAATTGATATTGGTGGAAAACTACTAGATACTGTTCACAAAAACAGTTTAACTAGCTGTTTAGGTTTACTACATGATCAGTCTGTAACTATGAGTATTGATGGGTGGAGCAATGTTCATAATGAACCAATAGTTTGTGCAACAGTAACAACAATGAATTCAGATATCTATCTTGCAGACACAACTGATACCTCTGGTCATTCACATATTTCTGACTATTTGGTTGATGTTGCTGTTAAATCTATCAACTAATGCGAAAAAAAATTTGGTTGTAAAGTTCGCAGTGTAGTAACTGATAACAAAGCATGTTAATGTTATTACATACAGATGTTCTGCTCATATTCTCAATCTATTGGCCCAAGACTTGGCAACTCCAAACATCAAGGAGCAGATTGTTCAAGTTATTAAATATTTTAGAAACAACCATTTTGCTGCTGCTACATACAAAGCAAAAGAGGGGCTACAACTTATAATGCCCCAAGATGTCAGATGGAACACATTGGCTAATTGTCTTGAATCCTATCTAAAACACTGGCCAATTCTGTTAACAATTTGTGAAGAAAACAGAACAAAAATTGATAAGAATATTACAAATATTGTAAATAACCTTGGTGTGAAGCAAAATGCAGAAGAACTGTTACAAATGCTTAAACCAATTGGTGTTGCATTAGACCTGATGCAGCAGGACAGTAGTACTATTGGTGACAGTGTAGTGATATAGAAAAATCTTCGGAGGGAATTAAGTCCTAAGCTTAGCCCAGATGCTAAGAAGAATTTATCCAAAAGAATACAACAGGCAATAACGCCAGCTCATTTTTTGGCTAATATTGTTAATCCTAAATACAGAGGTAAAGAAAAAACTGATAAAGAAATAGAAATTGGAATGGACTTTGCAGCTTCAAAGAATCCAAATTTTATTCCACTTTTGGTTAACTTTAAAGCAGAAGCAGCACCATTTCAAAAGTTTATGTTCCATGATAACATTGTTCAAACTATTAAGCCATGTGATTGGTGGAAATCTCATAAAGATCGTGTGAATCAGGAATTACTGATAGTTATTGAACAATTACTTACTGCTGTTGCTTCATCTGTAGGAATTGAAAGAATATTTTCATCATTTGGTCTTGTGCATTCAAACATTAGAAATAGACTAGGAATTGAGAAAGCAGGCAAATTGGTTTTCCTATTCAAACTATTTAATCAAAAAGCATTAGAATCAATGAATTTAATTCATTGAATCTTTGAAAATTTGTAAATAATCAACATTAAAAAAAAGACTTTTCAATTTTTTAAATTAATTTAAATATAATTTCATTATATTTTTAAAATTTATGTGATTAAAAGTTTATTTCTCCAAAATGTAATTTAAATTAAAAAAATCTGATTTAAATCAAAAAATCTGTTTTAAATCAAAAAAATTGATTTTTTTGATTTTTTTTTTTTAAAAAATCATGATTTTTATCAACCCTGCAAAAAATTAAAAACAAAAAAATATTTGAAAGATCGATGTTCAAAATACAATCATTTTTGTTGTAGACGTAATTACTTATCAATAAAGGAGTATTTTAAATTTATTCTTGAAAAAGAAAAAAACCTCAAACATTTGAAAAACAACAGAAAAATGTTACTTTGAGTTGCATAGTTTGTTGAGAATTATTTTAAGATACTGATCTGGTTTTATATCTCCTAAAAAAAGGAAAAAAATTGTAATCTATATCAGTTCATAAAATTATACAGCATTGTTAAAAAGGATTGTCATATTTAAAAAATTCAAAGATTAACTTAAAAACACGAAAGTTATTATTCACACAAAAAAACTGCAACTAAGTTTTAGATGAAAAATTAGATGAAATAAATAGAAACACTTTATACAGATTCAATTTTCAAATCTTTTAAAACTTTAAAATGAGGCATTGAGAGCTAGAGTGGCCTAACCTAAAATTTTCTCAATTACATTTTATGCACCTTATCCTCTCTTACTACTCAAAAAAATGTATATTTGTAGGAAAGTAGAATTTATTGATATAAAAATTTCAGTTCAAAGCTTCTTTATTGTTTTTTCAGAATAACTTCCAATAGACTCAGACTTACTCCAGTCTTAACACACAAACATCTTTTTTTTTTTTTTTTAAAAAAAAAAAGTTGTTAGAAACAAAAAAAAAAAAAAAAAAAAATAAACAAACATAAACAGCAGCAATAGCCACCAGTTTTAATATGAAAAAGTGGAAAAATGAAGTGTAATATATAGAATAAGCTTAATTAGAAATTTTAATTCAAGAAAAGCATTTGGGTAAATTCTTCTTATTACATTGTTGTGTAAAAGTATTGACTTTAACCTTCTTTTATTTTTAAACATATCAGTATTTACTTTGTCAAGGTTGTTATGAGCTAAATTTAGAAGCTCTAAATTCGGAATTTGTGCAAAAATAATTCAGAGAAAAACTAATATTCATAAAACATAAATATTAGTTAAATACAAGCATTTGGAAAAACAAATAAATACACCAAATTCCTAGAAACTATTGAAAACAATAATGTAGCTCTTTATATAGTATTTCTAGTCATTGTGGAAAGCAATAACATAGCTCTATATACAATATGATGGATTTATTTGGTGGATTTATTTTAAAAACAAACAAAAAATGTAAAATAGCAATACTAAAAATAATACAAATCACAGTTGCAGTTAATGAAATAATTTTATTTGTACCTTCAGTTGTTGCCACAACATCAAATGACATAAGGTTTGAAACTGCTTTTGTAAATAACTCAAGAGATCTATAAATAAAATATATACTTATCAAAAGATCATAATGTTTGATTTAAATAAATTACAAAGATCACTTGTTAAAAGATCTTTATCTTTTTCACGATGATCTTTATTGTTTGACCTAATGTTATTAGTTTAAAAATCTTAAGCAATTCTTTTGAGGATTTGGATAAAGTTATTTCTTTATTTGTTTTTTCCATAAATAAAATGAAAACCTTTTTTATTTTTTTATTTTTTTTTTTTAAAAAAAAAAAGTTTTTTAAAGAAGTTTTTTTTCAATATATTAACCTTTCATTACACCTATACACTTTTACATCTTCATACACTAAATGAATTGATAAGTCTATTTTACAAAATTGGCAATTACAATACCTTATACTTTTATTTTATTTAATAGAGATTAGTAATAGGTATTTGTTCCAGGATCAGTTGAGATTCATTGTATAAATTACTAATTTACTTATTTTAATTGTTATTTTTATTTTTATTATGCAAATTTCTATGATGATGATTTCTATGATTCGATGACAATTGAGGAAGTTAATTGAACTTCAACTAATGTAATGTCAAACAGGTTTTTGCTTGAACTCAATTTCTTTATTTTGACACTTTCAGAATTTTTCATCTGTTTTCCTTTAGAACATTATAGAACTGAGTTTAGCAAGTGAAATATTGCAGTGATAAATTTTTCTTAGCATAATCCCAATATCTGTAATGTTTTAAAATAAATAGTTTTATGACCAACTCGACTCGAAATTGTCTAAGCAAAATACCTTTCAAACACTGATAGTTATACTTTATATGAGTGTGTTTTGCTTTTATTTATTTTTTTATACTTTTTTTTTTGTTTTCTTGTTTTTCATAAAAATTTACAAATATGTTTAACATGCTATCTTATACCAAATACTATGTAATACAGAACACAAATAGGGATTTTAAAAGATAAAAATATTTGAAAGAAAATTCAGAAACTTCAAAGTATACCTCTCATTTTTGATATTATTTTGAAGAATTTGAGACAGAAAATAATCAGCAAGATCAATTAAATACTTTGAAGGAATCACGTCTAGCTAAAGACATAAAAGTGTTGATAAAGAAAAAAAAAATCTAATATTATAAAATAAAAATAATTTTAAAAATTTTATTACAAACAAGTTTGTTTCTTTTTTGAAAAAATTGCAAAATCTCTTTTCTTTGATAAGGAATACTATAAAGCAACATTTATCATTTACATCTGCACAGCTATAAATTAACATTGGTGATGTGCGAAACCAAGATTTTAAGTGCGAAACCAAGATTTTAAGTTCAAAACGATTCAAAACAAAACTAAGCCATTTTTGTTCGAATTCAATTCGATTCCAATGTACACTGCACTGATATTGAAATTTGGTATTTAAATAGTAATAATTTATAGTGTGTGACAGAACACAGAACAGAAACGAGACATTATACATTTTATATTCAACAACCAATCATATTGCAGTTTTACAATGTAAATAAAATACTAAGCAACACAGACTAGACTCTAGAGTCAAATAAAAGTGAATGAAATCAAATGAGACTAGTATCATACAATGCAGTTACAATGTGTAATAATTCAAGTTAAAAAAAATCAAGTCAAGTGCTTGCAATTCAGTGCATAGAATAAAGATTAGGACTAGTATTATATTTACAGTTATAGTTTAACAGATAATACAATACAAATAAAAGTAAAATGCTATAATGAATGCAATTGCTGTACAGTTATGTAAAGTAGTAGTACATGCATAGGCAATTGTTCCAGAGAGTCCGAGACTTTAATCTACAGTGTACTGTACTGGCTGTGGCTGGCAGGGCAGTCTGGCTTTGGTACGCTACTGCTATCTGCTATACTACAAATTTTTGTGAACAAAAGTTAGTTCAGCCACATGCTCAGAGAGCAAATTACATCGCCTTCTTGTAACAATGTTACCAGATGTCGAGTTCAATCTCTCCGAATTTACAGAGGTTGCTGGAATAGCCAATAATGCCCTCGCTATTCTAAAGAGTTTCAGCAGACAGTGATCATTAACTTTCCACCAATCAAGTACATTGGCGTTCCTTCCAATAGGAGGTTCAACCATATACATTCTGGCCTCCTCTTGCACAGAAGCTGCATCATCAGCTGGCAGCATCCTATTTGCAGTTGCTGTTGTAAGCATGCAGTCGAGGTCATCCCATAAATTGCTTGGCTTGGAGGCTGCTACTGATGTCCAACCAGGACCTGAACCTGGACCAGCACTTCGAAAAGCAGGAGCGGGAGCACCAGCACTAGAAGATGTTCCTACAAAGTATTATATAATATAAATAGCTGTAAAACTAAAATAGTAAACAGAAATGAAAACCTATTATTGCTTTATTATTCATCAATACTATTATTGTTTTATTATTCATCTGTAATTAAATTAAACCACAATGCAGTAAATCTGAAATATAAATCTGAACTGCAGGCCATTACCATTACCATCAAGTCTTAATCTGTGTTAATCTTGTAACATAAAACGTAGAAGTTTTGGAATTGTACCTTGAATTAAGTTCGTGTCATGGTCACTCAAGGCAACATGTCCACCTCCACCAACACCAGTACCGCCACAAGTTTGGAATTCCTTAGAGTACTGATGAAGACTATCTACAAAAAAAGTTTGCTGTTGTTCAGAGAAGAAGACGGATTTGTAGCATGGATCAAGAAATGTACATGCTGCATCAGACAAAGCTGATATGAATTGCGGAAATCGTCGGTCTAGTTTTGACTTAAATTTTCGAGCAAGAAGTACACCACAACCCTTATGTGAAGGATCATTGATGAATCGCTGCAATTTCTGATTTAAGCCATGCAAAGCCGGAAATTTCATAGATGACGTTGGGTAGTTCTTGCCACATAATTCTCTACTTGCTTGTTTAAATAGAGCAAGAACTGTGTGATAGCCTTCAGCAAGCTTCCATTCTGCATTAGTCAAATTGTCAATTTTTTCACTTATTGCTAGCTCTGCAGATATAGCATCTTTTTTTTCACATAATCTCTTCAGCATTAAGTAATCGAGTTCCACCTAGTAGCAACATGAATTATCAGTTCTCGTTCTGCCTTTCCTAATCACTTCTGCTCTCTGTGCAAATTCTGTGTAGCCTGGCAGCTATAGTGATAATGTGACACAATACAACGGCTTTTGGAAAGGACAGTCTGCATTCCATCAATTTCACTCACAACATCATTGATGGTTAATTGTAAAAGTGTGATCAAAACAAGAAAGATCATAAAATGATTGTGAGAGAATCATGGCACTTTTCATATTACTGCGATTATCACACAACGCATAAATTGGAACAGTCCGAGGAAGTTCCCAATTATCAATAGACTTGTCTAAAGATTCAAGAATGCTTTCACTGGTATGTTCTCTGGAAACGGCTTGTTTTCTAATGCAAATGTCTTTAGATCAAATTCAGGACTTACATATGACAGACAGAAAGAAATAAATGGATCTTGCGCCCTCAAAGTCCACAGGTTAGTTGTGAATGAATATGAAGGAACATCTTCAAAATCTTGATATATTTCATTAGTGGTTTTCTGTTTTACACTACAATATAACTCAGGCACAACTGATCTTGAAAACGTCGTTATGCTTGGCACCAAATATTGTGGTTCCATTAATTTCATCAGTTCTTTGAATCCTCTGCCTTCTACAAAGTCGTATGGCAACATGTCTAGAGCAAGCATGCGACCAACCGAATTCATTATAGCAATGGCATTTGGATGACTAGACGACTAATGTGCTTTTTTACTAAAAAGGTCATCAACTTTACTTTGCTTCTTATTTTCATTTTTCAGTTCTTGTTCTGCAAGTTTTCTTTTAAGATTCTATTCATTTCTCGCTACACACTCTTTATGCGCTTTCGGATAAGCAGCACGTAAGTGAGCATAAAGACCTGTTGCTGCTCCAATTGGACACTGAACAGGTAACTTGCATGTTCCTATTTTTCAAATGCCTATAATTCTATTGCCATTTGGTTTTTGCCTACTAAAAAATTCCCAGATAATACTTTGGCAATTACCATAGTTACTACCTGCCATTGTGGTACTGTATAACTTTTTTCTTTCACTTTTAAGCAATAAAATTCGATTAACTTTGGGTTCGCTTCGAAACAAAGATATACTATACTTTGAAAATTCGAATGGTTCAAAACTAAAAAAAAGTTCGATTCGAAACAAAACTAAGAGTCAGTTTTGAATTTGCAATCGAAGTTTCGCATTTTGCACATCACTAATTAAAATTTTTCATCGAAAATTTCTAGCTCAAACTTAAATTGTTAACAGAAAAATATTTTTAAACAATAGTTTAAATAAAAATTTTCAGTATAAAAGATTAATTTTTTTTTTTTGAAGAATGCAAATTATTTATTAAAATTTCTGTAAACAAAGACAGAAACAACTAACTATTTACTACAAGTTATTTAAAAAAATTACCTGAACCAACATACAAGCCATTATTTCAGTTGAAAACTAGATAAAAATAGAATACTTGGGGAAAAAAATGCATTTAATTAATGGAATAAAATGGAATAAAATGGTGCATTTGAATAAAAAAAAAAACAATATACAAAACAGTTAAAATTATTAATTTTAATGTGAATCAATAGTGCAAACTACACACCTTAATTGAATAAGCTTTTTTATTTAGCTGATTGAATATTTCTTTCGTTATCTTTAATTGCTTTTCAATCATATCATCACCAGTAGAAAAGTCTGCATTAAACATTTATAAAGTAAAAAAATTATAAATACAAAACTTTAAGTAATTAAAAAAAGAAAAAAATTTGTCAAACTCTACCTTTACAAATTTGACAACTCACCCAACTGTAACTGTAACTAGTGCAAAAAAATTCCTTAATAACTCACATTCATAAAGTATCTTCAACAGAACTATGGCATTGTTTGATGAAGTGGCTAGTTCTTCATTTAAAACGATTAGAATCTGAAATATATTTAGATGATTTTATACTTTAGACTAGTAAAATAATATTATCTTAAGTAGTTTATACATTTTATAATTATTAAATAATTGCTTTGAAATTGATTTTGATTAAAAAGTCTTTTAAAATAGGACTTTAAATTTGTTTAACATGTTTGTCAAAAAATAATATTGTAATTTTAACTGATTCATTTAGAAATGGTTTTTTGTTATCAAGCATGTTTATTGATTGGGCTAAATTGTTTTTTGTTGAATAAATTAGGTTGGACTCTTATTCCATAGGTTATATTAGAAAATTTTCATCTTTTAGGCAGTAAAACTAAATAAAGAAATAGAAATAGCTTATTGGAACCAGATATTCATAAAAAGTACATGAATAATTCCTAACATCTTGTGTAAACACTTATTTATATCCTGTAATGAAAAAGTGTTGTTATATGAAAATTATTACTAAATTTTAATACTATTTCTCATTCAATCAGAGAAGGCAATTTAACATATAGATTGAGTCATATTGCAGCAAAAACTTTCATTAGGAGTACTGCTGTGAGATATGGAATATGAGAAATATATGTATTGTTATGCTAAAGATCAACCCATTCAAAAATTTCCCATGAAATATTGCCCATATTGATTTGAAAACCTAGAAAAACTTAAACCTACAGAGAAAAGAATTAATTTTAATGACAACCAAGCTAAGACCACATTAGAAGTTCATTATATCAAAGTTTCATCTGCTCATATTACTGTAGACATACCATCTTTTGATCTCAATGCTTCACCAATCACTATCACCAATATTTAAAATAAAAACAAAAGCTTGCAAGAAAAATATTTAAAACTCTTACTTAATCCAAGAAAGTTTTGCTCAAAAGTCAAAAACACTGGTAAGTAAAAATTATGAGGAAACAGTGTTAGATTAGATGAAGGGTTTTTATAAAGTTAATCCCTATGTACAGAAAAAATGACATGAATCTGGACTTTGTCAAAAATAACTTTTGATTGGAATACTTTTTAAACAGATTTTGTGGTGATAGATTATCTTTTGTTTGATAAAAGGTATTAGATTTTCAATGATTTCCTTAAACCTAACTAGAAGTATTTATGTATGTATGTATGTATGTATGTATGTATGTATGTATGTATGTATGTATGTATGTATGTATGTATGTATGTATGTATGTATGTATGTATGTATGTATGTATGTATGTATGTATGTATGTATATATGTATGTATGTATGTAAGCATGTAAGATTTGTATATCATTCTAAATATAAGATTACCTTTTCAAATTTGATAGAAGCAACAACTTTAGCTATAACAGTTTTAGATTTTTGTTCAGAACAAAGATGAAGCAATGCCTCTCTTGATGAAGACATAACATTCAACCTCAGAAAGAAAACATTAAGTTATTAATTCGTATTTAAAAATATCATAAACATAAAAAAAATATGCCTAAATTGCCTTCTTTACAAGAATATGTATACTAGTGGGAAAAAAAAGAGTTAAATTTCCCAAGTTTAAAACAGTAGTACTAGCACACCACACACACACACACACACACACACACACACACACACACACACACACACACACACACACACACACACACACACACACACACACACACACACACACACACACACACACACACACACACAATCAGTTGGCTCAGTATATTTGAAACATTTTTCAGTGTAGTTACTTGAGAACATTGGAAATATTTAAACACTTTTTAAAAATTTTAAAATGCTTAATTTACAGTCCATTAAAATTTGTTGGCTGTTTTGACAGCTATAGATTTTTTAGAATTTCCTATATCTAATTTATAAAAAGAACATAAAATATTTTCATTTAGTAATTAGAAAAACCTTATGAACTCTGCAATATTAAATAATTTTTAAATAGCATTCAATTTTCATATTTATACAAAAGAATTGACTTTGTTTTCTTTTAAATCAAGCAAATTAAAATTAATCAAGCTAAAAATATTTTGAAACCAGGTCCAACATTTAAATCTCGTAGATGATTTAAACTCGTAGTTTCCCATTTGTATTAGTTTGTACAGTAAGAAATAATAATAATAAAAAAGAGTGCTTAATAGACAATGGTTTTATAAACCAGTCAAAGACTGGAAAGAGAAAGCAATAATTGTAACGAAATCAAATGTTGGAGCAAATTTCAGAGTTTTTAATATACTGAGTATAATTTTATCTGTTTTCTAACAGTTTTCACTTTCATTTAAATTAGAAAACGAACTTAAAACCTAAAGAAAGTGACGATCGTAAAAATTAGAAAACATTCTGTGAAATATCAGAAAATAAATAGAATAATAATATCAGAGAAAATTAGTCTTTTTAAAATAGGACCGTTATATTTTTTACGGAAGCCATTTCACGGCATTTATTTCAAAAATTTTTCTCACAAATTAGATTGCAGTGCTTTTATGTTTAGGAAAAGAAGTCCTAAATGCTTGAACATTCTTGATTGAAAAAAAAACCATTCTCTTAGACGACGAAGAACTTACATTTTTATGATCGGTATTTTACACTGGTAATATTAAAAAAGGTCAAGATCACTCTAAATAAAAAAGATAATTTGTAAATTACCTTGAAAAATCTCAGGATATTGCGGATGGTTTAACATACTTTTAATGAATACCAATTCGCAAATCCCACACGCAAGTCAATTTGAATAGCTTAATGCAAAAAAAGTCAAGTTTTACTTTGAAAAACTTAACATTTGCAATATGTTTGGTCCTTTGAAAAATAGTTTTTTTTTTCTATGTAATTTGAATTTCACTCAAATAAAACTGTTGATTAATTTAAACTCTATGAAAGGATTTTTATCATTAAAATAAATTTAGAAATAGATAGACCTAAATCAGTGGTTCTTAACCGGTGCTCCGAGAAATTATGAAACTTAAAATTTATTGTTCACTCACTTATTACATCACACTGCAATGATTATAGTTTATGTAAGAAGCTACAATAATTGGGTTTTATTACCTACCTACCTACATTAAATGCAAAATTTTGAAAATAAAAATAAAAAGTGCAGTTTACAGGAAACCAAATAATAATAAGGTTAGTTTGTATTTTATTCTAATCAAGAGAAAATAAAAGTACATTTACATTCATTTAATTAATAAATATTGAGTAAAAGAAAAAACTAATTAAACTTAGGAAAGAACGAAATAAAACTTCTAGAGGTTGTTGACAATAATTACATTTTATTTAAGTTACCATTTAAAAAATTATATTATATTAGTCAGTTTTGTTAATTTAAAATTCTATAAATAATTTTTTTTTAAACTAAATCAACGAATAATTTTATAAACAACGAAGACTTTAAACAAACTGTTTTTTTTACTTTAAGGGGGATACACCCCCAAAAAATTTCAAAAATTCAAAAAAAAATTTTTAACTGTTTTAGATACATTAATATATGAGGATTTCAAAAATCGTAGTGGCTATGTCTAAAAATTACTCTAAGTATCAAAATTTTGCATTTTTCAAGTAGTAACAATGCCTTTTTTCAAAAAATATAAATTTACGTCTTGTAGTACACCTCAATAAATGACTTCTTATGCAATGAAAACTTAGGTAAAATTCGCAACTAAAAATCTTATTTGGGTTCTTGTTAGATTTAAAGAGCTTCTTGTTAGATTTATAAAACTATAAGTAAGAAAAATTAGTTTTCAAGTTTAGTTTCAGCTCAATTTTTATCGCAAGAGAAATAAATTTTTAAAAAGTTTTTTAACATGGTAAAAGTAGATAGAGTTAAAGCAAGAACAAAACGAGCAGTAAAAAGAAAAAAGATTTTTAATGGAAAGGTGTTACGTGGCAGTGAAATTTTAAATAATTTAAATCACCTTTTAAATGATAATATTGAATCTTTTGTTGATAAACAAAAAGACATCTTCAAAACGTCGACTTCTTCTTTTCGCGAGCTTCAACCTATTTTGAACTTAACACCACAAAAGAATGCTTATGTCCAAAACAAAGATGTGATAGGTTATAGAATAATTGACTGTTCTATTTTGTCAGATGCTGTATCGGTTTTAAGTTGCCCCACTTGCTTTCAAACAACTTTAGCAATAACTGAAAACATTAGCAAAAAGCGAGGACTTGCATGTAAACTTTCAATTTTTTGTTCAAAATGTAAATATCAAAATAACTTTTATACTTCTAAATTATTAAATCAAAAAGGAATCTTTGATATAAACACACGTACAATATACACAATGAGAACTCTTGGAATAGGATATTCTGGAATTCAAAAATTTACGACCCTTATGAACATGCCAAAACCAATGACGTCGAAAAACTATGATAAACTTGTTTTGAAAATAGCTAATATTACAGAGGAAGTTGCACAGGAAACAATGGCTGATGCTGTAGCTGAATTAAGACAAAATTGTCAAAATGAAGATGAGATTTTAGATATTGGTGTATCGTGTGATGGGACATGGCAGCGTAGGGGATTTTCCTCATTAAATGGTGTGGTTGCTGCACTCTCATTAGACAGTGGAAAAGTTATAGATGTTGAAGTAATGAGTCGTTTTTGCAGAGGGTGCTCTTTAAATCAAAACCTTGCTAAGAGAAATCCTACTGCTTATGCCAAGTGGAAAAATTTACATATTTGTAAAATGAACTTCATTGGTTCTGCAAGTGGAATGGAATGCGAAGGAGCCAGTCGCATTTTCCACCGATCAATTCAAAAACATAAACTAAAATATGTTAACTTTTTGGGTGATGGAGATAGTAAAAGCTACAATATAGTCAAAGATGTTTATCCTGACACTCAAGTAACTAAATTGGAATGTGTTGGGCACTATCAGAAGCGTGTTGGAACCCGACTTCGAAAATTGAAAAAAAAAGTGAGAGGACTAGGTGGTCGTGGAAGATTGACAGATGCATCAATTGATCGATTGCAAAATTTTTTTGGTATAGCAATTAGACAAAATACTGGTGATATAGTTGCCATGAAATCATCAGCACTTGCAACTCTTTTTCATGTGGCATCGTCGAAAGATAACAACTGGCACTACCCACATTGTCCAACGGGTGCAAGATGTGAATGAGTCCTTTAATGGAAAAACTTTAATGGAAAAAGTTCTAAATGTGAATGAGTCCTTTAATGGAAAAATTTGGAATCGTATACCAAAAACAAAATTTGTCACCATTACAGTGCTAAAGTTTAGTGTCTACGACGCTGTAGCTAATTTTAATATTGGGATGAAATCGTCAATCCTAATTTATGAAAAACTTAACATGATTCCTGGCTATTATACAATAAACGGTTCAAACGCTATAAAAAAAATCCACCTTAAACGGTCAATCTATCGAGGAAAGCCAAATAATAAATTGCGTCGTTAAAAATTAAGGGCTAAAAAATTGAAGAAAAGTGATAAAACCTTAGAAAATGAAGGCAAATTATATGAAAAAGGAGGTTTTTAAATTAAATTAGAGTCTTATATGTAATATTTAGTATGTTTGGAGATTTTTTATTTAATAATTTTACATTTTTAGCGTTTTCTCAGTTTGAGGTTTTTCAATATGCCGGCCAATGTTGCAAGAGTACCGCTTAAGCTTTTTGTCTCAAATTTTCAGCATATCTTCCTTTTAATAAGCCCTGTGTTTTAAATGGAACAGAGTTTTGGTATCTCAAGAAAAAAACCAGAATAGCTGTTTTACCTTTTAAAAAATTGCCCTTTTTTATAATACCATTTTTGTCGGACATGTACTCAGACCCAGATTTTTTTTTTCCAAATCTGTTCCATTTAAAACACTCAAGCACCTATTCTAAATGCAATACCAAAGTTTCACTTTGCCTTTCTTAATAGTTTTTGCTGAATCTTGGCCGGCGCAAATCATATTTTCTGCTTATTTTAGGGGTTTTTTGGGGTATATGCAACAATCGTTGACCAAAAAAAAAAAAAAAATGTAAATTTTTTGTTTTCATTATATTGTATGTTAGATTACTTAAAAAGTTTTCTTCTATTGTCTATATTTAAATTTGGGGGATAATCCCCCTTAAAAATTATTTTTTGAGCGAATGTTGTTTGATTTGCAATCACCGATTTTAATAGTCATTATGACTATTAACCGATTCTATTAGTCGTTATGACTATTAAAATCGGTGACTTCAGAGCGAAAAACATTCGCGCATTCGTCTAATGTTTGAAATTTAATATGTACGATAAAAATCGTTATCAAACGGAATCTAAAAGGTGTTTTAGAAACTAAAATATTTTTAAAAATTATGAAAAAATAATAATATTTAATAAATAATGAAATATTTATTTAAATTGATAATAAAAAATTAGTTTTATTGTAACGTTTTAACAGCATTTTTGTAATTAAAAATAAAATTTGGTACAAACATCTTAAAAATTTGATCGGACATTGTCCGACTAAATTTAAATTTAATCAGACATTTTGTCCGGGTCTTAATAAAAAATTAAAACAAGCCCTGTATAATCCCCAAATCATTTTTGGTTTTTACAGTAATACCCAATAATGAGTATTTTTACAGTAATACCCCATAATTTCTTATCAAACGAAAAGCGAATGATTCGGAAGAATAAAATTTAAGTTTTGGATTTACGTACATTTGTGAGGAAGAATATCACATTCCACATTGTATTGTATGTGGAGAAAAATTATCCAACAGCGCGATGGTTCCTAACAAGTTGAAACGTCACTTTTCTACAAATCACGCCAACCTTGCTACAAAAACTAAAGATTATTTCAAACAATTGTTAAATACGCAAGCTAATTAAGTAAAATATTTTGAAAAAACTGTGAAAATTTCCGATAAGGCACAGTTCGCGTCATATAAGGTTGCTGAAATTATTGCTGTTCAGTTAAAACCACACACTATAGCAGAGTCTTTAATTATACCTGCATGTTGTGAAATGGTTAAAATTATGTTTGGCGATGAAGCAACAAAGGAAATAATGAAAATTCCTCGTTCAATTGATACAATAAAAATTAGAATTAAAAATATGTCGGATGATATCGAGAAAACAGTTGCCGATAAGCTTTCCAAACGGCATTTTGTTCTGCAAATTGACAAGTCCACTGACATAAGTGGAAAAACTCCTATACTAGGGTTCGTTCGTTTCCTTCATGAAAACGAAATAAAGAATCAATTTCTATGCTGTTTTGAGCTTACCGAAAGTTCGACAGGACAAGATGTCTTTGATTCTATTTCTTCCTATTTTGAACAATTCAAAATATCATGGGAGTTTTGTGTGGGAATTTGTACGGACGGTGCTCCATCAATGGTAGGCTCATTAAAAGGGTTTGTGACTCGCGCCAAGAAAAGAAACGCCAATATTATATCTACTCACTGTTTTTTGCATAGAGAATCTCTGGTGTCCAAAACATTACCAGTGGCATTAAAACCTGTGCGAGACAAAGTTGTAAATATGGTAAACTTCATAAAATCGAGACCTTTGAAAATACGCGTCTTTAAAAATCTTTGCATCTCTATTGAAGCCAAGTACGAATCTTTGCTTTTGCATTCTGAAGTAAGATGGTTATCCAGAAGAAAAGTGTTACGTCGTTTCTAAGAACTGAAGGATGAGTTGATGACCTTTTTCTAAAAAGAAAGTACGGATGATTTTGTGGAATATCTTCAAAATGACATTTGGTGTGCTAAATTGGCATATTTAGCTGATATTTTTGATTATTTAAATTGTGTTAATTCCTGCCTTTAAGGAAGTAAAGAAAAGTTTTTAACATGAACCGACAAATTGACAGCCTTTCGGAAAAAAGTTATTTTTTGGAAAAATTGTGTGCACTGTTAAAAATTTCCGTTAAAAAACGGAAAAATATTCTGTTACTTGCACGGAAAGTATCCGTATATCCATGTATGGGATGTACAGATTAGTGATCGACCGGAATTCGGTTCGGATCCGGTTTCCGATCAAAATTACGTCCGGAACCGAAGTTCCGGTTCCGGTTCTAGGTGTATTTAAGATTTCGGTTCCGGCCGGATTTCCGGTTTAAAATGCTACCGAAAATATATAATATAAAGCTTTATTTAGCATAAAACCGTTATTATCATTTTGATAAAAATGATTTAAAAATTTTTAAAATTAGTAGTTAAGTTTGAGAATTAATGTAAATAAAACTTGGCTTTGTTTGAAAACTAATTAATTTTCTTGTTAAAATTTATTTTAAATTAATATTCATATCTTGTAATGTTTTTATCGCTATTATTTGAGCTGAACTTATACCATTCTGATTCTTACCAGCTCATTTTCTTAAAAATATTGTCACGATCCAAATGGACAATTTTGAACCTCCTAAAGATGAATTGGCCCCTGCAGCTCAAAGTCTGACGACAATGAAAAAAAAATTCCATCTTTTTCGCACATTGTAAATATTATTGCGCAATCTCAAACAGGGGAAAATGATTTATGTGCATTTTGACAATCCAAAAAATCATTTAAGTGTTAAATGATTTTTTAGATTGTGTAGTTGCTTCTCTATGCCTTGGGTTTCGGAAAAACTAAAGAAAAAATGCAAAATTTTAATCATGTTTACTACATTAACTTTAGAACTAACTTTTTAAAATTATATTACTTATTTTCGGTTCCGGTTTCTGTTCCGGTTAGGATTTATTTTCGGCTGCAGTTCCGGTTAGGAATATTTATAATCTTTTACCGGCGTGGTTCCGGTTCCGGCAAAATACCTGTTCCGGTCGATCACTAGTACAGATACATTATGTACGGAAATTTTCCGTATCTGCGGCCAAATTTTCAAATACGGAAGTTTCCGTTGTATTAATAACTGCAGTTATAATGATAAAACATGTTAAACCGCCATAAGTGATGATTTTTCAAACTTATATTTGGGTACACATTTAGCTTCAAAAAGAAATAGAAATATTTATAAAAGTTGACAATTGCATCTTCTTCTTCTTCGATTATTTTATCAAAAGTTGGATTTCATTCTAGATATAATATTTATAACATAACTTTTTATAAAATATAATAATATTATATATTAATTTATATAAATATTATATATATATATATATATATATATATATATATATATATATATATATATATATATATATATATATATATACTGATGTATTATCAACTCCAGGGATATTAAATTAATTATTTTTAATTATTTTGTGTTTAGCAAAAATATTAGTAATAAAGAGAGATATAGTGGTTTTGTAACAATTTTTAGCTTAAGCAAGAAAAAGTTAATTTTCAAACATTCTTAGAATAATGAAATGTTATTTCATAAATTTAGTTTTTTTTTTAGCGATGATTTAGGACCAGATGGGTTAAAGTTATTAATTTTCTGTTATAAAATATTCATTTTTCATTATATTATAATATATAACAATGGTATATAAAATAAGTAAAATAACTTAGTATAAAAAATTTAAAATTTTATTTTTTAAATGGTTTTATAATAAATCAAAATAAATTTTTATTAAAGATTAGAAAAGAACATTTAGATTGTTAAAATGTTTATTAGAATGAATAATTGTTATTAGAGTTAAAATAGAGTTTTAAACTTTTTCTTAATTTATCTGCTGCTCAAAAAATCATCGTATTATTTGGTAGGTAAATTTAGTAATTGATTATTAGAATTTGATTTCAAAGAAGTTCTAAAGATTTTTATTTACTTAATAATATAAAAAAATCTAATTTTCTAATTTTAATTTAAATCTAATTTAGTACTGGCACCAACAATGGTAAAAAATTGGCCTTCGCTAAATCAGTCATATAGAGTAACAACTTTAAAGTAATCAATCATTGCACACAATGAGTTTTTTTTTAAATTTATTACTTTATTAAATATTAAAATGTTTCCTTACTCAAAAACTTATGCATTTTTATTTTTAGTTGATTCGAAATGGATAAGAAAGGAAATACTATATTTTTTTGCATTTGAGTTGATTTATTTATATTTTACGAAACTAATATATATATATTAGATAAAAATAAATTTTTATGTACTGTGGGGTGCAAAAAAAAGCCACACTGATATTTTTTCTTGATTTCAAGTATAAATTGTATAATCAAGCAAAACAAAAAAAATTGGATGTGGTAGTGAAAAATTCAGGAAAGAAGAGGTATGCATATATATAAACTAATATTTATATAACAAAAATCATTAGAGATACAGAATAATATGGGCACATTTAATATTTTAGAAAACAGCAAACGGATATAGAAATTGGACAAATTATTGAAGCTGCTGACCGAGGAGAGTCTCATAGAAGCTATGTAGAGCGTTTTAAACTCCACTATTAGCAGATTGGTGAAGAAATATAAACAAAATGGTACAACTGAAAGCTCTATTGGATCAGGGAGAAAACCTAAAACTTCAAAAAAGGAAGATCGCTACATTCTTAATGTTGTCAAAAAAGATTGTAAAATCACATGTAGTGAGATAAAACTAGATTTGAACCTTACTAATATCTCAAAGTGGATAATATCTCATCGAATAAAAGTATCAGGTGAATTTTTTTCTGGAAAGCAAATAAAAAAACCATTTGTTAGTGAAATCAATCGCAAAAAAAGATTAAAGTGGTGCATTGAGCACAAAGATTGGACATGTGAACAATAGGCTAAAGTTATTTGGAGCGACGGGTCTCCTTTCATCTTGTTTTATAATGGTCGACCTCACTGTTGGAAATTAATTGGGGAAAATTCAACCCCCAAACATGAAACGCAACCATTAAACATGACAAAAAGGTCAATGTGTGGGGTTGTTTTAGTGCACACAAAGTTGGACAACTTTACCGGGTGAAAGACACCATGGACCAGCATTTGTATCACAAAATCTTAGTTAATCAACTTGGACCAAGTATAAAAGAATTTTTTCCTAATGGTGACTACATCTTTCAACAGGATAACGATCCCAAACATACAGCACGGTTGAATAAGAGATATCTAGAATCTAAATTGATACCAGTTATGTCTTGGCCAGCACAGTCTCCTGATTTAAATCCAATTGAAAACCTATAGTCTATATTGGATAAAAAGTTGAAAGATCGTAGGGCAACAAATGAAGATAAACTGTTCCAAACTCTTCTTGTTGGTTGGAATGCTTTGCCAAATGACTTATTAAAAAGGCATGTAGATAGTATGCCTTCTAGATGCGCAGAAGTCATAAAAAACAAAGTGTGGCCAATTAAGTACTTATACAACTAAAACTTGAAAAATACTTCACAAATCCTAATTTCTTTTTATTATATGCAATATAGAATAATGTCAAAAGCATTTCTATCAAAATTGTCTTATATCACTTTTATTATATGAGTTTGAGACATTTTTTATTGCTTTTTTTTTATTAAAAAATTGAGTGTGGCTTTTTTTTTGCACCCCACTGTAAATTTATATAGGATTATGTAATATAATTATATTATTATGTACTAATACTTTATTAACTATTTTTTTTTTTTTTTATTTGAAGTTGTTTATTTACAAATTGATTATTTAATCACGGAAAATTTAATATTTTATTGTAAATCAAAAATGATTTGTTTTAGATAATATTTTCGATAACATTCAATCTATTTTACATTTAAAATGTTCACTTTTTAAATTTTCATATGAACAACATTCCTTTCATTTACGAAAACTATACGGCAGTTGAGTTGCCACAACCTTTCTGTTGTTTAACGGGGAAAACGCATTGATTTTCAACGGAAATTTCAGTTTATATGCGGAAAATTTCCGGCAGCTACGATGACAAAACCTCCCGTTATTTAACGGAAATAAACGGAAAAAACCCATTGTATTTAAACGGAAATATCCGTTTATTTACAGAATTTCCGTTTACATGTGATGGGTTTTTCCGTAAAATAACGGGAAGTTTTGTCATCGTAGCTGCCGGAAATTTTCCGTAGAAAACGCGATATTTTTTTAACAGTGTGTTGGAGAAGAAGAAAGTAGATATCTTTCCTTCTCTTAATGATAACACTACCGACGAAATTATTTCAGCAGTAACGGAGCATTTAACTTTATTAGAAGAAAAGATTGAACTTTATTTTCCATCAATAAACGTAAAAACATATGACTGGATACGTAATCCCTTTGTCAAGGTTGATACATCAAATAGTAAGTTGTCATACCAAGAAGAAGAAGAATTAATCAACCTACCATCGGATCGCACACTTAAAATGAAATTTTCCGAAATGGTTCTTGAGGAATTTTGGATCTTTGTGCAAGAAGAATACTCAGCTATATCCATGAAGGCATTTAAAATCTTGTTGCAATTTTCAACACCATATTTGTGTAAACTCGGTGTCTCGATAGTCACCAACATAAAAAATAAAAAATGAGCAAAACTTCCTAATTTGGATGAAGAATTGAGGGTAGCTATTTCTAAAACTAGGCCTAAAATCTCTGAAATTTGTAAAAACCGTCAAGCTCAGGTTTCACATTAAATCTTTTTATTTTTCTGAATTAAATTTTGCTCAATGTTATTTTTTTACTTATTAAATTTATGTTTATTAACAATTTGTTTGTCATGTTATCATTTTAAACTGTTATGTTATAATCTTTTATTTTCAAAAAAAGTCGTACGTATGTGTATTTGTTTGTTTTTTTTTTACTCCTTGATTTCAGTGCTCCCCAAATTTTTGTCATGATCAAAAGTGCTCCCCGACTTTAAAAAGGTTAAGAACCACTGACCTAAATGCATTAAAAAAACAACTTTAAATTAAAAGTCCCGTGTTTTTTGTTTATTTCATTTTTGCATAAAATCACAATAAATCTTGGATTTGAATTAAAGATTTAGAGTCTATTTGTCAACAGAACACAAAAGTATTGCATTTTACTGAATCTCCCTCATTCAAATTTTGGCAGTCATTTATAGTAATGATACTTCTGAAAATTGTATAACTGAGTGAAGCCTAAGAAAAAATCAATATTCAGCAATAAAAGTCAGTAATCTATGAAACCAACAAATTGCTTTTAAACAAATTTTAGAAAAACTAGTAAAATCTGTGTGTTGCCGACCCTTGTCAAAATCATTCTTTGGGGTGCTATTGGATTTACATTTGCGATTGAAGTTGCAATATTTGGTAGACTTTGCAAAGAGACCGAGAACCTCTAATTTGAAACATCCAGGGAAAAGGCTCAGATTCTGAAAATGAAGATATTCTATAGAAATCCTTGAAGATGTTCTTCATACATACAATCTTCATACATACATGTTTCTTTTCAAATGTTTAAATATTAAGAAAAATAGTCCAGAAGTAAAGAAAAATAACTTTAATTTTTGTATTATTTCTTCTGTTTTATTTATTTACTTTTTTTTTTTTTTTTTTTACCGATACTCTAAATGGAAACATGGATCAGCTCTAATTAAATAAATCAATTTTTTTTTCAAAAAAAAAAAAGACGATTACTTCACAGCAAACTATGTTAGTTTATCTGACAGCAATTAGAAACGCAAATTTTTTCACTATCGTAACGTTTATAAATTTAGTGATATTTTCCAGGCATCTAGGGAACTTATTGGCTCTACCATTTTGAAATTAGTAACTAATGGAGGAGGTTCTTTCTACAAAGTTACCTTCACCTATTTTGTTATGGATAAGAGGGAATCTCCACCTCACAGTCCTTTGCAGAAAACCATCAAGCTGATTACTCCATAAAACAACAAAAACAACAAGTGTAAAAGAGCAAATACTGGTAAAACTCTCACGAAACACTCTAGAAAATTATTAGCATGTAAAAGCAACCTAAAGAATCCGTCTGGCATTTTTCTTGAACTTAACCTGATCAAAGTTCAAGAAAAATGCCAGAAACATCATTTAGGTGCTTAAAAGAAAGTGCTTAATTTTATTATCATGAGTTAAGTTAGGGATGTAAAAATGATTTTAAGGGTTGATTGTTCCAATTGACATGTGCAATTAACCCTTAAAAGGACTTTTATAGGGTGTTTCATTGATATTAAAGTCCCAAGTTTACAAAACTTGTTAAATAAATCGCACAAATTAAGACACAGCCTACAGATTTTCTAAAAGAGATTGCGTTTAAAGCTGCGTGGCTTTTGGGCTATTTCAATGACAAACATTGGTATCTTATCCCCTCAGAGCATTTATTACTGCCTGCCAGTCATGAAAACTTTGATGAAATTTTCACCTGAGCACTTTTAAGATTAAAGTTTGCATGTTTTGTTTGTCGTACATTTGTAGAATAATCTAAACTATTGAGCTATATAAATGTCCCTAAAATCATAAAAAGACAATAAATTTGGTAGTGGTATCTGTTTTAAATTAGTGACCAGTTCAAATGTTACAGTTTTTTTAAAGTGATACATTTTTGTGCATTCCATCAACGTACCCAACCATCCGAAGTCTTAAAGTTGTTTAAGTTGAGATCTTTAGCATCTACGCCTTCTTACGCCATCTCATGGAACCTCTTTGCCCGACAATAACTTTTCAATATCTTTGACGACTCCTAAAAATGTGTTCACGACCCCCAGTTTACACACCACTGCTTTATGCAACATATACGCAATTTGCATAATATTTAAAGTATGTGAGTTTCGAATGCCTAATTTAGAAATTCGAAATTTTATTAACTTTCAACTTTCTTTAAAGTTTAATAAAATATCAGAAATAGTTAACATCAAATTAAAATTTAAACTTTATTTGTTTTTACTTATTTTCCCTCAAGTTTGACCCCCAGTTTGCGCACTACTGCTTTAAACAATATACATACGCGAAGAAACTCTTGCTCCTTAAGTTAAATTCTAGAGCTTTCTCAAAGTAAGCTTTAGTAAACAACAATTTCTTAAGGTAAACTTTAGGGCCTTAAAATTCTGTTCAAAGTTGTGAATGTTTGAAATAACGGACTTTTGCTGCAGTGACCCAAAAACATACTGAGACTCAAAATAGTTGCTTCTTACTCTTGATGTTTTTCCTTTTTAGTATAAGAGCAAAAAACATAAAATTATGATAACAATGATCTCTATACAAATTATAAAATCTGTATCATAATATCATACGATGTATCATACTATAATATATAGTGTGATTCAGACATTTGATTACTAAAACTCCTCGTAGTTATTCATTTTTGATCAAAAAAATATCATTCTTAAGTTTCCCATACATCGCATGAAAGTTCCCTTAAAAAATTCCCCTTACATCAGGTGTGAGAGTATGATTTTCCATACTTCTCGTGAAAGTATAATTTTCCATACATCACGTAAAGCAGTGGCGGACTGGGCCGGCGGGACACCGGGACATTTCCCGGTGGGCCGGTCAAACAACGTTTAAAATACATCTTATAAATTTATTAAAATTGTTAAAATTACAAAATTTAAAATTTTTTAGATTGCATTTTAAAAATAAAAAATCTTAAGAACGTTGTTGGCAGATCTTATTCTCATTTTTTTTCTTAATTCTAATATTTTATAAGGTTATATATATATATATATATATATATATATATATATATATATATATATATATATATATATATATATATATATATATATATATATATATTATAATGTTATATTTATATAGTATAAAAATACCAAATACTGGTATTGCAATCACATAAAGAGAAAATATGTCTTTATACATTTATTTCATTTTATTTTTTCACCTTGCACTTTCGTCCGGTGATATTTAAAATTAACTCTTAACAGGTTGTCTATTTAATTATTTTTTCCCCAATATTTAACCCAATAACGCAGGCTCGTAGAATTGATATATAGAAACAATTTAAACAAAATTGTTAACTTATACTGCATCCAACTAAAAGTGCTCATTTTATTTTAATTACATAATATTATTATTATTATTTTATAAACTATATATATGTAAGATGATTTATTGTTCTTTTCATACATTTTTGATAAATCTTATTTTCTTAAAACGTATACTGCAAACTTTAAGAATAAATTATCGATTAATTTTTGTTTAGGTGTTAATGGGTTAAATAAATTCTTATTGTATTATATTGTTAAATTATTTACGTTTACTATTTAGAAAAAATGGAAAAAAGAAAATTTAAAGGAGGCGCTTAAAAAGAGAGAGAAAAGCGACAAAAGATCATGCAAGAAGCTGCTAAAAATACTCTTAAATTAAGTGATATGTTTGCTTCAACTTCTAAGATCAATGCATTTGATATTGAAAATTTGAATAAAGATTTGGATTTAAGTTCATCAGTTTTGAGGAATGATGATACTATTATGTGTCCCATTGGCGCAGATAAAGTTGAAACATCAATTCTCAAAGAAATAACTTCAGTTTCAATTTCCACCCAGGCCAATAATGAAATGATAACACCAACAAACAAAATGTTTAATTTCTTATCAGATAATTATTTCATAAGGCCAGGAAATCAAAATTATGAAGAGTTTTTTAAAAAACATCCACGCCAACCAACCATTGATGACATTACTAATTTACCTTTTAAACTAAATTTAATATTTTATAGAGAAGATAAAGTAAATAGGCGTTGGCTATCATATAGTTTGGAAAAAAATGCTCTATATTAAACCATGTGTTTGGCTTACAGTGATATTACAAACGAGTGTTCGTTTGTAAATCGTGGAATGACGGACTGGAGGCACACTTTGCAACGTGTTAAAGAACATGAAAATAGTAAAACTCATGAAAATTGTGTAAATTGTCAAATGCTCAAATCTAAAGGCAAAGATATTTATAACTTAATGTTCACAAATGAAGGAAGCATACGTCAGAAAAATATTATTGAACGAAAGCAAGTATTGAAAGAATTATAGATGTTGTAAAATTAATTGGAAAAAGAGGATTAGCTTTTCGCGCTCACCGATCTGAATCTGTTTCTTCACTTTCACTTGAAAATAATCAAGAAGATCATGGTAACTTTTTAGAAATAATATTGCTACTCTCTAAATATGACGCTGTTTTAAAATTACATTTATCAAGAGTCATCAAAGAAAAGAAGACAAATAATGAAGCATCTGCGGGAACTAAAGGTAGAGGCAGTTTCATTACATTAATTTCAAAATCTACTATTAACCAGGTAATTTTGGCCGGTGGAAAATTAATTCAAGATAGCATTTTGTTAGATATACAGGAAGCAGGTATTTTTTCTTTGCAAATTGACACCACACAGGACATAACACAAAAGGATCAGTGCTCAATTGTAGTCCGATATGTAAAGGGAAATATTTATGAACGTGTAGTAGCTGTTTTAAATTGCAAATCGTCTACAGGAAAAGACATGTGCAATTTAATTAGTACTTTTATTAAAAACCGTGGATTACATATTAAAAATTGTATCGGTAATTCGACAGACGGAGCAGCAAACATGAGTGGACAGTATAATGGCTTCACCAGTTGGTTAAGTAAAGAATCGCCTGGTCAAATTCACGTTTGGTGTTATGCCCACGTATTGAATTTAGTTGTCACAGATGCTACTAGTTCGGTAATTGAAGGTACTTCTTTCTTTCAATTACTAAACTCGTGTGCCGTATTTCTAAGAGAATCTAATCAACGTATGGATGTTTGGGAAAACACCCGTGTAAAAATAAGGTATCAGAGACTTAACGTTATAGGTGAAGCAAGATGGTCAGCAAAAGAAACAGCACTTAAAAAATTTTTTGGGCATTATGGTAACAAAGAAACCTCATTATATGTAGACTTATTGATAACTTTAAATTATTTTGTGTCTAATGTATCTTTCAATGCTCAAATTAGACACACTGCATCAACACTAATTGAGTCTTTATTGAAATTTTAAAGTTATACTTACAGCGCATAATTATTTAAAAATTTTTCAATATATTGGACCGTTATCTAAATATTTAAAAACCAGCAATTTAAATTATTTAACAGCTTATAACATGGTAACTTCCACATTAAATTCGTTAAAAAAATTTTCACGTGATTTTAGTAATATAAAAGAAAAGTCAAATTCATTTGCTAAACATGCGAATACACTACTTGAAGAGGAAAATTGTGAAATAATTGTCGAAGAAGATATACCAGAAGAGAGATTTAGACGACGAAAGAGAATGCCCGACGAAATAACCGAAGATCATGAATTTCAAAACCCTATCGAAAAATATAAAATAACCACGTTTAACGTAATTATGGATACCACAATAAATACTATAGAAAACCGTTTTAAAAATCATGGAAAATTATATGCAGACATGGTAATATTAGACCCTAAAAGTTTTACCGACAATAAATGTTCAGAAAACAGTTTAGAAGAGCTCAGTAAATTACAAGTAAAATATCATAAAACAGCTACAGCGTCAAATTTAAGGGAGGAATTAACTGATTTAATGACAAAATGGGACGACTTTAAAATATCTATGCAAGATATATATAACACCGATGAATTAACTGATTCAGATTCAGAAATAATAAGTGAAGTATGCCTCAAAAACAAAAAGAGTTGCAAAAATTGTATTTATTGCTGTTTTAATTTCTTGGCTAAATATAATTTATATAGCAAAGTATACAGCAATGTTTATTTTGCATATAAATTTATTTTAACATTATCTTCGACGCAAGTACACTGTTCTCCAAAACATTAGCAACCAAATAAAATTTTAAAAAATTTCTACTTTGATTACTTATAACAGCAATTTTGTTTTTTTAATCACGCTTTAAATGAAAAAAATGGTTAATGTTACATATGAGAAAAAAAATTTTAACATAATAAGACTACTTGAAAAAAAATAAACGTGAATTTTTGTTTGAATTGGTATTTTAACGCAAAAACGTGGTCCTCCAAAACATTAGCAACTTTTTTAAAACTACCCTAAAAAATGTTAATATCAATAGTTAATGGCATATCCTTTACTTTTTAGGATCAAGGAACATCTTCTCGGCATAGACTTTACGAGTTTATTAACTATTTCTTGTGTAATCTCATTCCAAGTGGTTTCAATAGCTTTAGATAGCTCATCGGCGTTTTTGAAGGGTCCTTTGTGTTTTAGGGAGAGTTCAACTTGGTACCATAAATTTTCAATTGGATTGAGATCAGGTGATTGAGCTAGCCATTTGATTACTTTAATTTGATTTGTTTCAAACCATTCTTTAACGAGTTTAGAGGTGTGTTTGGGGTCGTTGTCTTGTTGAAATGTCCATAAAAGAGGCATGCTATTATTAGTATGAGGAACCACTTTTTCCTTGAGAATATCACGATAAACATACTGATCAATAATGCCATTTATTCGGTAAATAGTTCCAACTCCACTAAAACCAGAAAAACAACCCCAAATTATTGCACTTTTTCCATCACCATGCTTGATTGTTCCTCTTGTGTATTTAGGATCTAAGCGTTTACCTTTAGGTCTACGTACCTTTAAATTTCCATCAGGACCTTTCAAATTGTACTTTGATTCATCGCTCCAGAGTACTCTATTCCAATCATTTATAGTCTAGTCTCTATGAGAATTTGCAAACTCAATTCTAGCTTTTCTATTCTTCTGAAAAATGAAAGGTTTTTTTTCTGTTCTAAAGCTCAAAAGTCCTGAAAGTTCTAACCGTCTACAAACTGTATTTTGAGACACGGAAAGCTTCAGTTTTTTAATAGCATCATTAGCGCTGTCAAAATGATTTTTTTTAACATGACGAATAATTTTTCGATCGGTGAAACGACATGTTTTGAGTGGTCTTCCGCCCTTATGTTCTGTTTCTAAAGGACTACCTTTATTAAATCGTTTGATTATTCGACATACAATTGACTTGTTAATCGAATATTTCGTTGCGATTTCCTTTTGTTTGTCTCCTTTCTTGTAATCTTTTACAATACGTTCTCGAAAAGCTAAACTACTTGTTTCCTGCCATTATTATCCAAAACAGCATATATTTGCGATCTTAAATTTATATTGTAATAATTACAACACTCCATATTCATCTCTGGACAAAAATTAACAATTAGCTAATTCTCATTGGTTAAGTACTAATAATTACAACTCTAGAATTCCCTTGGGCATTATTTCCACACTTGTCCTGCTGATTTTCCGTGAGTTTTTGTGAGTAATTATAAAAAGTTGCTAATGTTTTGGAGGACCACGTTTTTGCGTTAAAATACCAATAAAAACAAAAAAACAAGCTTAATCATTTTCAAGTAGTCTTATTATGTACAAATCTTTTTTCTTACATGTAATATTAAGCATTTTTTGTATTTAAAGCGTAATTAAAAAAATAAAATTGCTGTAATTAGTATTCAAAAAAGAAAAAATGCATTTTTTAATTTAGTTGCTAATGTTTTGGAGGACAGTGTAGCTTGTGAACGTAGTTTTTCCAAATTAAAAATTATAAAAAATAGACTCAGATCTTCCTTGTCACAAGATAATTTGCAGTTTTTGATGCTTATGGCGATAGAGAAGGATATTTTGGTTAATTTAAATAATTATACAATAATAGATAAAATAAGAGAAAATGCTCCTGGTATTAGTAAATATTTAAATGGTTAAGAATCTTTTGTTTATTTATTTTTTATTAAGTATGTATTTATATGTAATATTATATTAAAATGTTATTTTATATTATATTGTTTTTTTTTTGACGCCGGTCCACTTGGGGTTTCCCGGGCCGCTCAAGTTTGCCAGTCCGCTACTGACGTAAAGGAATACTTGCACTTTTTTAAATGCCAGCAAAACACAATTTCGTAATTGATATAAGCCACTCCCTGATATCACAGACATACTTTACATGATGAGTAACTAGGTTTATATTTTAAAGCATTTCACTCGAATAGTTTACAAACCTATTTACATGATTAAGATTGTCTTTACTTGAAATTTATAATCAAACTCGCTTTCTTGATAAAAGTACAGTTTCAAAAGTTCTACTTTCTTACAGTTGGATTTTAATCAAACTCGCTTTCTTGATAAAAGTACAGTCTCAAAAGTTCTACTTTCTTACAGTTGGATTTTAATCAAACTCGCTTTCTTGATAAAAGTACAGTCTCAAAAGTTCTACTTTCTTACAGTTGGATTTTAATAAAAGAAAACTCTGAACTTTTTTTCTTTTTGTTGAGAGAATATTTTAAAGAACTTGACGCGTAAAGAACTCAAAAGACTTTTGATGGAAAGATTTTAGGATAAGTTATTAAACTTCTTATAAAGATTTGCGATTTTTAATTTCCTAGATTTAACACACAGCGAACTATTTTGTTGCCCCCTATGTAATTTTTAAGATAAAAAACGTAGTGATATCGGTAAGGAACCATTAAAATTTGTGCATTTCTACGACTAGGAGTGACTGACTATACTATCATCATCAAACAGGTCTAATTCCAGACTTATGGTCACCACATGAACAATTTTCTAAGTATTGATCAAGAGTGTTTCACATTTTTAACCGAAATGTTTAATATTTTCTTGGCGGCATTCTTTTCTTCATTTTTACGTGAGAGATTTTAAGGTGTAAAAAATACCATCGAAAAGTTTAAGTAATCTTCATAAAATTAAAATTTTTACAAGACTTAAAATCACATTTCTCGTTTTTAACTACCAAAAAAAAAAGAATAAAATAAAAAAAAATTAAAAAAAAAATAGAAAAGAATTGAAAGAAACAATAACAACAACAACAACGACAACAACAACAACAACAACAACAATAACAAAAACAACAAAAATAATAAAAAGAAATTCTCTTATTTCATACTAAATGAAATATATATTATTTTTTACATCTCTTTTTTTTTTAAATATATTTGATTATTTAATACAAAACTTCTCGCTGTCCCTAACGTAGTGCATGTAAACAAGTGAGTAATTCTTCAGTTGCAGATTAAAGGTGTCATCGCATATATATCCAGATATACAGTCTCTATCCATAATTTCACAGACAGTTCCACTTGAAGAAAACTATGAGTAAGTGAAAAGCAAAGTTTGCAAATATTAATATTAATAATAATAATAATAATAATAATAATAATAATAATAATAATAATAATAATAATAATAATAACAATAATAATAATAATAATAATAATAAAAAAAATAAAAATAGTTGTTATTAAAAAAAAAACTTATTCACCTTGTTCTTAAAGAATGTGATGATAAAATTTCCTGGTTTGAATATGCGTAAGACGCGATTGATCAAACTATTGTAATTCTTCAAGTGGATATTTGTTTCAAAACTTACATAAGAACAAATGGGCTGAGGAGTAACATGAATCGTATAGTAATTCTCTCTGAATAGACCGTTCAACGAGAACCCTATCGGGTCAAATACAAGACCGTCATTCATAGATCCAGGTATAATCTTCGAGATACCAGTGTTCTGAAAAAGATATTTCTAAAAATCTTGACATAAATGTATGATTAAAGAGAAGAAACCAATAACTAAACTACCACTCATAAGTTTTTGCTTGCCTAATTTTGATCAACTACTTATTTTAATATTGCTTTTATTTATATTCAAATTCTGTATACATATATATTATATGGATGGTAGCAAAATATACCTGAGTTATCAATAAGTAAACCGTTATCTATTTTTTTGTTAAACATTTCAGCTTATTTTGAAATAGGTTGCTTAACTTTCTTATTGAGTTTAGATAATACTATAGTTTACTAATCAATAAACAAATTTATTCAAGTTATCTTTTAACTTTAGAATCTGCTTTTTATGACACATTTTTGCTAAGGAGTTTTAGTGTTCATGGATAAAAATTTTGTGAAATGAAGAGTAAATGTGTTCATTAAGAATTGCTTAAAATAAAATATCGTACAAGTAACCACAAAAATTTTGTTTGGCCTGAAAATACCAAGAACCATTGACTAAAATCTGAAATTTATAACTACAATTTGTTTGATTGTGTATTCAACAAAACATGACCCAGGATCACAATTTCTTCTGAGGCCGGGAATATAGTGTTAAACAGTATGCATTATAGAAGCTCTACTGCTCAGTTGAAAAAAGAGAAAAAGATATTATTGCACCAACAATGAAATAAAGACTGCAAAAAGGAGAACTTCATGGCAGGTATCTGTATCTGTAAAAACTCTTAATAGGCAGAAAAGATTGCAATGAGCCTAAGAATGTATAAACTGGAAATATGAAGACAGAAAGACATTCTTATCTAGTGATTAGCCTAACTTTGAAGTTTTTGGCTCTCACCATAGATTAGCAAGAGAGGGAATCAGACTGGTACTGCTTTAGTGGCAATCCAGTTTGTAATATCTACAAAAAAAAAAAAAAAAAAAAAAGATGAAATAAAGATCAATATCCAGAGGGACTGGAAAATCAAATGGTACCAACTGGACTGGATATCTTTGGGTAGGACTTTATGCTCCAGCTAGAGAGTGATCTGAAAACACTGCCAAGCTCTACAAAGACTATTTGGAGAAATTGTCAGTGAAAGGAGTAATTAAAATTATGATTAGGCCGCCACAGTTCTCTTATCAAAAACAAAGGTGGAAATGTAGATTAGTCTAAAATGTACTAAATGTAGAATTATTAGTCTAATGCAATTATTATTCATATCTGAAAATATACTTTAAATAATACACATTAAGAGTTTACTTATTTCCTATCTAACTATTATTAAATATTTGGAAGAGACATACTTTTGAGCAGTAGTGTATAAAAATTATATACAAATAAATATATCCAATTATTAATTATATTCCTTTTTCCATAGTTGACTAAAAAACCACCAAAGATAATAATAAAAGATAAAAATAGGCTGAGCCATGTTTAAACAAGCAAAAAAATAAAGACATGAAAAAAAGAAAAAATGTGATTTACCCGTATCATTTCTTCACAGCTTGGATTTTTCATTTTGGTGAACTGGAGCATAGCTTCTTTATCTAAATCTGACATAAGTATTTCAAGAGTAGTATCACCTACTTGTGGACCTTCATAAGTGTTATCGGTGGTATACAAAAACCACTGATCGCTTTCATTTTGACCCATTGAGTAACCAGTTCCATCTGAGTATAATAAAACTCTCAAAGTTAAATTTTTTAAAAAGCATAAGAATTTTTACCATTACAAGAATATGAAAATGCAAAAATCTTTTTAGCAGTATAAAAATATGACAATAAAAGAACAAAATCTCACGTGGGATAAAGAGCTTAAGATAATTAACTTCATCATTAAAAGTCTTATGTACCCCGATTTGTTCATTTGGTCGAAGATAGGCCCGCCGAGAATAAAAAAAATTCTAGATGAGAATAAATTCAAAATAAACTTTTTTGTCATTTGTTTACACTGATTGAACATACATAGACATGATAATATGTACTTTTGATTTACTATTTTATATTACAGAAACTTCTTAAAGAACTAAAACTATTAAATTCACTTTTAAAAAACCTAACATTATATAGTCAGCATCAATATGAAACTGTAAGCTATACATTTCTTTTTACATGATATGATATAGTATTTAATGGAACAATCCTAAACTGACTAGTAAAAATTTAAAAATATATAATAATAATTTAAGTATTAAAAACCTGAACAAAAGGTAATTTTCCATATTTCTTAGCAAGCTGCATAATTGGATGAACTGATTCCAAAAGCTTAATTATTCCGCATGTTTTGATTATAAATCGATCTTTAGTGATAAACATGCTGCTTTCACTGAAGAAAATTAACATCATGTACACACACAACACACACCCACATACATACATACATACATACATACATACATACATACATACATACATACATACATACATACATACATACATACATACATATATATATATATATATATATATATATATATATATATATATATATATATATATGTTCAGTGGTATAGTTAGTAAAAATAAATGATTGAAATAAAATTATTGGATAAGTTGAAATAAACAAATATAGGGGATAACTACATAGTAGTATAATAACATAAAATATGAAAGAGACTGTTAATATTTAAAGAACTGTTAATGTGAAACCAAAATATCATAATTGTCATGGTGGATTTAATAATATTTTGCATTTTAAATCCAACTTGGTCTATCAATGAACTTTTTAGCTTAAGTTTGTAATTAAGTATTATCTAATTTAAAATGTAGTTTTAGGTCTGTGTGTGTGTGTGTGTGTGTGTGTGTGTGTGTGTGTGTGTGTGTGTGTGTGTGTGTGTGTGTGTGTGTGTGTGTGTGTGTGTGTGTGTGTGTGTGTGTATATATATATATATATATATATATATATATATATATATATATATATATATATATATATATATATATATATGAAAAACTTAAAAAACCTTTCTAAAAACATACAAAAATACAAAACTTTTTTTGATACTCAATTTTTTTTTAACCATCAAAAAACATGATTAATAACTGATTGCATCAATTAGTGACCTCTATATTTATATTTTATTACTTATTCATTTTGATATTTAATAAAATTGTATGCAAATAGAAAAAAGGTTGCAAATCTTAGTCAGTATTGTATTGCAGCATTCTGTAAAATGAAAACTTACCTTAAAACATATGAATCAATGAATTCATTCTTTTTAATACTGACTATTTCAGCATTAACAATTTTTAGCAAGTCATCTAGCTCGCATCTGAAACAAAACCATTAACAATATAATTCAATGATAAAAATCCATGTAGAATGCATGCAACATCCAAACCTAAGTACTTGGGTTTAGGTATTTAAAAATGCAAGAATTCACTGATCAAAAAATAAATTCAAACTTAGTTAAGAAATATGCTCATTATAATTAAGTGAAAATTGTTGTGTCAAAATTTTTATTTTTAAAAAGAAAGATGTTTATCTAAATATCTTTGTTTAAATAACCATCTTACTTTATAAAAATAAAAATTTTAAATGTTTTTTTAAATAACTGTTTATAAGTCTTTCACAACAGGAATGACCAAAATGTCAATCTAGAGTAAAAACTTTGATTTTAACAAATTTACATAGTCAAAGGGCTTACATAAGTTTTAAACAATCATTTGCTAAAACATTAATGGCAGTGTCATTGTATGTATGTGTTGCTTATATTTAATGAATTAATTATAAGGCATTTCAATTATAAATTATCATTTTATGAAGCATTAAGCTTCTTCATAAAATGATAATGCATAATTGAAAATTTTGCTTTATTAATAATTTATACATTAAGTATGAACTTTAGCAAAACATATTTTTCTTTTATTTCCTTTCTTTTTCATCTTCTTTCTACTCCTTATTTTGGCTTTTGAATTTATCTATATTTATCGAACAGACTAGATAAATTTTTTATTTTTCATTTCAAGTTTTAAAGTTTTTTTATTCACTTCAGCTTTACTTCCTTGAACTGTTACAAAATTTCATAGTTTCTTGTATACTTAAATATTTACAAAGAATTATATACATGTGAAAAAATTCATTACATTTGATATACATACATACATACATACATACATACATACATACATACATACATACATACATACATACATACATACATACATACATACATACATACATACATACATAAATACATGTAACAAATATAATAAAGATTTTCATGCAATTAATTTAAAACTAGAAACTTTAATAGTTTCAGCTACACTTTCAGATTTAAAGAAAACACAAAGTCTGGCTACTTAATCTAAGAAGACTGATTAGCAATTGAGCTTTGACAGTTTCAACTTTTGTTTAGCTAAACCTTACATTGCAATCCTTTATATTTTTATACTTATTACTATAAACATTACATTGCAATCCTTTATATTTTTTTACTTATTACTACACTACCTGGGAATGTTACGCAAATCTTCTTCCTCTATGTTGTTACCATCACCTTGAAACCATATTTCCAGAAGCTTCTCAGTTCCTTCAAAAAAGCACGCTTGATTTATGTGCTCAAACTTTTCGATCATGACAAAATATAAAACACAAGTTTGATGACAAATTTAAACCAAACAACCTCAGATTTTCTTGCAACTGTAGGTATAACTATTATATCGTAGCAAATCGCTAGAACATTATTTACTCTGACCCTGAGCGGTCAGAATCTACAACCCTTAGGGTGGAAAAAGTTTAATATATTCAACAACAAGCGTCTGCATGAAATTTACTTCTAGCTCATAGTGAAGACCAAGACACGAGTGGAGCTAAATGTTGTGGTTTAAAATATTAACTTCAATTGAGTTCCGCTAATTATTCATACACTGAATAGTATTGATAAAATATCCATGAGTCTCCAAGCAACATGTTCTGTTAAATATGACAAAACTGAAAATCCGTATTTTCGATAGGGCGAAAACGAGGTATCGTCATGAATAGAGGGAACATTTCAAACTTTGACTTAAATACTAAATAGGATACATTTTAAATATCACAGAAAATATTGTTTTAAAACAAAAAAACGTTTTTTTTAACAGAACATTTAAAAGAAAAAAAATCTTACCGTGTTTAACTAATCATTTTAAAACCAGAAATTTAAAAAATAAAATAATACGTAAGATAAACGGCTGCTTAGCAACCAAATAACCTATTACATGCCACTTATTTAGATTTATTAGTATAACAACCTATGTAAATACAAAAAAATGTATGTATGTATGTATGTATGTATGTATGTATGTATGTATGTATGTATGTATGTATGTATGTATGTATGTATGTATGTATGTATGTATGTATGTATGTATGTATGTATGTATGTATGTATGTATGTATGTATGTATGTATGTATGTATGTATGTATGTATGTATGTATGCATGCATAATTGTATCCAGGAGCTTGACCAGCTTTTTAAAAGAATGGGTCATACTTTCGGGGAGAAGCAAGTAGAATAGAAAATTTTTTATCAAAATAAGTAATATAATTATATAAATCGGAGTGTACTAAGTAAAGTTTGTCTACTTTTGCCTTCCTGAGCTATTTTTCATTATTAAATTTTTCCAGAAAAATAAAAGTTTAGTAAAAAATAAAGTATTCCGCAATATTTTCATGGAAAATATTATTTTCTGAGAAAAACTTCAATATTCAAAAAATTAACTTCAACTATGTTGCCTTCACTAACCGTTATGAGAATTACTGATTTTATCTTTTAAGGTGGTCCTATACTAAAAAAAATCAAAAAAATCGATTTTTCAAAAATTGCATATTCTTGAAGCCCAAACATTCTACATTCTAAATATATATAGATCATTATAGGGAGTGAATTTAAAAATGCTCTAAAATAGCAAGTTTCACAGTGAAGTTAAATAATTTTCTTAGCAACGGCCTTAGCAACGGGTTGTTTATATTAGAAAATAGGCGTTTTAGAATATTGCGCCATTTACTTTTAGTTTTTGACACTGGTGCCAGTAACTGTTTCATGTTTATTTTCCTAAATAAGCCATGATTTTTAAGTACAATTACTATGTTTACATATATTACTTATAGAAAAATCAGCTTTGAGTTATACTTTGTGCCTCGTGCTTGTTTTTATTATGGGAAAAAATAAATGTGATTCAAATTTAAGAAGGAAAGCAGGTGGTAACAGGATTTTCAAAAAAAAGTACTTTAGAGGAAATCAATTTTCCTCAGCATCAACAGTCAGCATCAATTTAACTTCTAAATTGGAAATCACTAACTCAACTCAATCAAATATCTTGACATCAACATCTTCAAAAAAGTTATCACATAGCAGTAAAAATAGTAATGCAAAAAATAATGATTCAAATAAATTGCCTTCATGCTTTATACTTATTGACACAGACATTTTAAAATCAATTGTTACTTTGATTGGACATTGTCCTCAATGTCATAATAATTCAATTAAAATCTCAACTGATTTATCAAAAAAGAAAGGCTTGGCTGTGTTTTTAAACATTTCTTGTACAACATCTTCGTGCGATTGGAAACAGTCTTTTTATTCTAGCAAAGAGATTGAAAAGCAAGGTCCAGGAATGTCACCATTTGAAATAAATAATAGATCTGTTGTTGCCATAAGAGAGATAGGAAAAGGTCATTCTAGTTTGGAAAAATTTTGTGGTCTAATGAACTTACCTCCTCCAATTAACATAAAAGCATTTAATGATATTCAAGATAAAATTCATATGATATACCAAAGTGTAGCTGATGTGAAAATGAAAAATGCAACAAATGAATTTCGATATCTTAACAACAATATCCAACCAAATGATTTTGATATTAATGTATTAGCTGATGTAGTTGTTTCCTGTGATGGAACTTGGCAAAAAAGGGGTCATTCCTTACTTAATGGTGTTGTTACTGTTATTGCTAGTGACTCATGGAAATGTGTTGACTATCGAGTTCTTTCAAAAATATGCAATGCCTGTACATCATGGGAATCAAGAAAAGATAGCGATCCAGAACTTTATGAAAATTTTTTGGAAACTCATGATTGTTTAATTAATCACGAAGGATCTGCTGGATCTATGGAAGTTTCCGGAATTGTAGATTGTTTTATGAAATCTATAGACAAAAGGGGACTTCGATATACTCATTACATTGGAGATGGGGATTCCAAAGCATATGCTGAGGTTTTAAAAAGTGATCCCTACCCAGGTTTGATTGTTGAAAAATTAGAATGTGTAGGACATGTGCAAAAATGAGTTGGTAATAGACTACGTAAACTCAAATCCACCAACAAAACCAAGTTGGCAGATGGCAAATCATTAGGAGGTAAAGGTCGATTAACTGATAAGTTTATTAATAAACTTCAAAATTATTATGGTATTGCAGTGCGTAAAAGTACTGGTTCAACAGTTTACCAAATGAAAAAAGCAATTGGTGCTGTTTTGTTTCACTGCTCAGATGCTTTGAGTTTGGAACTACGACACTATATGTGTCCTCAAACTAATGACTCTTGGTGTAAATATCAGTGTGATAAGATTAATAACACAAAAACTTACAAGGAAAAACCTGGAATACCAATTATTATTAGGGATAAAATTAAACCCATTTTTCTTGACCTTAGTGATGATAAGCTTCTTAGTAGATGTTTACATGGCAAAACTCAAAACTCAAATGAATCTATTAAGGCTATCATTTGGAAGCGTTGTCCTAAAGAGATTTTTGTTTGCCGTACCACTTTAGAAATAAGTGTTGCATCAGCAGTAATTTCATTTAATGATGGTATTTCTGGTATATTGAACATATTTGAAAATTTAAATGTTACACCAGGTATATTTGCTACTCAGTACTGTACCAAAATAGACCAAGAAAGAATAAAGATGATGGAAAAGAAGTCGCTTGACTCAATAAAACAAAGAAGAAAGCTGCTTTGTGCCCAACGAAAAGGTTTTACAGATAAAGTAAATGAAAGTGAAGGTGTATCTTATGAAGCAGGATTTTTTTAGATATTAGTTTTTTGTTATTTTTAAAATTAAATTTATGTTAAGGCAGTTATTGTATTTTGTAACGTAGTTATTGTATATTATCTTTTTATATTCAAGCTTTTTTTCATTGAATAATTCTATTTTGGTTAACTGTTTTTCAAATATCAGAGTTTTCACTTTTTTTTTCTGTGTTTTCAATAATGCTCAAGTCGTTTTGTTTTTCAATAATTTTTTGACCTTTTTATATATTGAAAAATTTTTTTTTCATTAAAAATCTTTATAATTGTTTTTCTCAATATGTGAGTTTTAAGCACGCTGCGATAAATATCTTGAGATTGGTTTGTCTGATTGTGTTGAAATTTTCAGGAGTTGTTTATTATATATATGCACATTCACCTTACCAAAAGAATTCATGTTAGTTAACTGGTTCTAAAAATAAGGTCTAGGTTCTAAGCCTTTTCAGGGCTTTTTTTTAGGCCTTAAGCCTGTTTTCTTACAAAAGCTTCAATAGTTTGTTAAATTATTTGATTTTGGCAGGGTGAGTGTAATCATCTGATATTAAAAAGCTGTGAAAATTTCATGATCATACCATTATTAGTTTACAGGCTGTTTATTGCAGCGCTTAGTCCATTTTTAGGGTTCATGGACCCAAAATTTTTTTATTTTTTTTTCCTTTACTGTGCTTTTAATATAAAACACTATTTCTTATATGAAAATCATAAAATATGAGTGTATTTTTAAAATTTTGGTTTTATTAGTATAGGACCACCTTAAGAGCGAAGCGTTATAACTCAGACTTTTCTATAGTTCTATAGCTTGAACTCCCAAAAAAACTGGGGTGGTGTTATTTTCATGCAATTGAAACTTGAATGAAGAAAATTTCCGATTTAAAAGTATTTCTTTTGAAACATTAAAAAAAAGAAGATAAGATTAAGTGGCAACTCATCACCTGGAGTACAAGATTAAATTTTAAATACAAAAAAAAATCCATTAGCGACTATTTTTAACATACTGCTTCCAGGTTATCCCCAAGATGAAAATCTTACGTTCAAAACAACAACAAGATAATCTCCCTAATTCCCCTGGCTTCTCTTGCAACCTATTCCCCTGGCTTCTCGCGCAACCTATTTCCCTGGCTTCTCTCGCAACTTATTCCCACTACACGTAGCAACCAGACAATCTCTAATGGCCTTATTATAAAAGGACAAAAATAGACTTCGACAAAGCACTAATTGCAACAATTTTAATTACAACTATCAAAAATGAATTGTCTATAAAAAATGTTTGTCTTTCTAGACAATCATTTTAAAAACGGACACTAAATGAACAATCTCGATTTTTTAATGAGGTATAGAAGATCTATTTCATATATAATTTGGACTTATAACGAGTAATTAAATTTTCACTGCAGCATCGTTTCAAAAACTGAAAACGAGCACAAAATTAAAAATACAATTTTTCTAACAGAAGTTCATTTTTTAATTTTTTGTCCAGCGTGTGCTGTTGATTAAAAAGTTAATGTCTATTTAAAAACCTCAAAATGGACTATTTTGTGCTCAATTGAAGTTCATTAATTACTCAGTTCAGTTGTTTTTCAGTTCACAGTGAATGTGCGTGAAAATTTATTTTTAAAATGCCCTCTCCAGTTTGGGATTTTTCTTAACATTCTATCCTCAGACTGTGAATCTGACTATGATTGGATCTAAATTTTGGAAAATCAACTATTTGTATAAACATTATTGTCATATTCCGTCCTAAAATTTGTCACCACTTTAAATTTGTCACCATAAAAGTCATTTTTACCATGAAATAAAATTCAAATATAATGTATCGTATATTTTCTTTTTTGTTTCTAAGGGATTTTTTGGGTAATTTAGATTTTATTGGCAAAAATCAATATTTCTGGTTTTATGAAATCAAGTAAATTTAGACAAAATCATAGACACCAAATAGACAAAAAATTATGCTTTGTAGACTTATGAAGTGAAAATTATTTTTTAACTGAGCAATCTTAGGACACCATCAAAAATTTGATAGACACAACAAGGACAAAAAATTAAACATTTGTTGTGTCCATTACAACATACAGAATTGTCTATGTCTGTGTTGTAAGTCTATCCATAGACTAGTCTGGTTACTAACTACACGTTGTATTTATTGACTTAAGGGCAAAAATTAGGTACAAAAATATTCCCTGAGATTTAAAAATTTTACTGAATTTAAACAGATACATTTCTTTACGAGGAGTGTGTTGTTTCATGTGAAAATTTCCAATGAAAGGGTTTTTAACTCCATATACAAAAGTATTGAATAAAAGTATTAACTCCACAACACAATGTGTGAATTTTCAGTTAAGAATATAAAAATTAAAAATTTTTTCACAAAAAGCAGCTTTTTGAAAATAAACAGTTTTTTATAAAAATAATTGAATTCCGGGTAAAGCTCGTTGATAAATGAAATAAATTTTACTCGAATTTAAAAGTTGTAATTTTTAAAATTCTAATAGTTTATCTTTTAGAAGATCAATAAAAATTTACTTTAAACTTGAAACATAAAAAAAAACTGAAAAGGATTTGCAAAAATCCATTTGAAGCATATGATGATCCTTTTACATTGTTTTGAAAAAAAGCAAGGAACCATTCGAGCGTTAAGTTTATTGAAATGTCTTTTTCAATTTTAGGGTCCGAATATATCTTCAAATTATTGGCAAGGTATTTAAAATTACTATGAATTTTAATACCGTATGAAGGTTTCTATTAGATTATACTTCGGAACCATATTTTATTTTTTATTTTTAAAGGACTTTATCTTTGTTTATTGAACGCACATTATACATTACGATGATCAAACGCCTTGGTGAAGTCATGAGCCCATTAATTCATATTCGTTCAAAAAACAGGCTGGCGTCGTATTACGGCGTCGTTATGCGATCTTTTCTGATGTTTGATCTTTACATACAAACAACGCTCGTTACTTGAGTGCTTCCTCACTCCGCGGTTACAGAATTTAATATTCGCATTTTTATTGCGAACGTGAGACCCGTTCTTATGATTTGCTCCGCATAAAATCCACGAAATCCGTTAACAATTTGTTTTTTTCAAAAGTTTTTTTCGAAAATATCAACCAGTGGTCGAGTTTTCAAAGTTAATTTTGAAAACTCGACCACTGGTTGATATTTTCGAAAAAAACTTTTAAAGAAGGTTACATATTCTAAAATTATACTCTTTACTGGAGACTTCCTGAGTACCTGTTGCACTCACCTTACTTTTACCCTACCCGTTTCACTCCTGCTATGATTTAAAAAAAAAAACTATTTAAAAAGGCAACAGACAAAAAAATGCACAGGGCGTCAAAGCAGACAAAAAAATGCACAGGGCGTCAAAATTCAAGAACAAAAACGATTTAAACTGGTGCCAGCTAAAGTATGTAAACCAACGCTGTATGCATCGCAAAAATTTTTTTAGGTTGAAATCATTCATGCGATTCGTTCATACTAATGAACAAACCATCAGTTTCTTACTGCTCCAATGATGGTCTTTCACAGCTCATTTTAGAGCTCATTTTCAGCGTGAATTTTCTTCCTTGACACAAGTTTTTGCATATGACGTATGCATATGCAAAAGCATATGATTCCAAGAGTAATCGACGAACTCCATCTTATAAAAAACTTTTCTAAAATTCAACCTACCAGAATTAAATATTGATAAAAAAATAAATAAATAAATGAAATTAAGAGAAGCGATATTTACTTAGAAAAAATGTTCTAGTAATATTTGGTTTCATTCAGATAAAAGAATTTTCAGAGGAATGTTCAGATGAAAGAATGTGCAGAGGAATGTTCAGAGGAATGTTCAGAGGCACTTCGTCTCAAAACTTTTATAGTTTATGAAATTTTTTTTAGTTTTTATTTTACAATGAATAACTTTCAGTAAATGAACTTGTTTTCTATAAACTTTAATTATAAATTGCGAAATAAGTAATACAAATTATAAATAAATACTATAAATAATATAAACTAAATCGTTTCAACCTTTAAGTTTATTTTGAGATATATTACCTATCGCTACTTCTCGTTATTTTTGTATAAGTCATGAATAATATTTAGACTAAAATTTCTTGCAGGTTTCCATTTTCGAACCAGAGATTTTTAATTCTCGTTTTTATTTAACTTAGCGAGCAAAATTTACTTGAAAGACGCTATTTACGCTTGAGATCACTCGCATCGATTTCTAATTTCGATTTCATAAATTTCGCAATTTTCAACGGTCTGTGTGATTGAAAAAGAATCTGAGAGTTATTTGCGATTTGCTGTCTAAAAAATGTGAACGCATTTTATTTTGTAATGCTCTGCTAGCATTCAACAGTTCGGAGGGCTCACGCACCAGCATAAACCTCGAATTACCTCGCGTTCTTCGTCACGAACTGTAATTTCCTAAGCTTTTGGTTATCTTGCTAAATGATCCCGTGAATTGCTTGTTAAAAGTTTGTTTTTTAATGAATTTTTACTCCATTCGTAAATTTTCTAGAATTTTTATTCAGAATGAGCTTGATTATGAAATGTAAAATTAGATAGACCATAAAAAATTGCAAGTCAACGAAGACGACTAAAATATTTATCTAAGTGTGCATGTACAATATATTTACAGAGTTATAGATCAACGACTTTCTCCGCACCTCGGCATGATGGGTTAAATTTTTTTTTATCACTGTGAAAGCTTTTCTTTTGTTGCATAAACAAAAGCCAAACAGAACCTCTACGGTTCGTTTATTTTCATAATTTCATTTGATTGGCTTGATATGAACAAAAAGATTCTGAACACGTGACTTTTTTAGCCAAATATTGTATAAATTTTCTTCATCTCCGATGTCCACTTTTGTTTTCATCTACTTAAGAAACACTCTTATATTGATATCTCACAAAAAGTTGCGGGCGACTTTCATGTGGATTTATCTGCACAAAGAGTGTTTAGAAACTGGATTTCTTATTAGAGTGAATCAAGTTCGCTTTAGTAATCAGTCAAAATGAGATACACATGCAGTACACGTCGTAGTTACAGGGATTCCCTTAATTCTTCAAGAGGTAGCATTCCAGATGAAATAAATTGTTCATTTACCGAAGAATCAAACGAAAATCTTGTCAATGATAAGAAGAGCATACGTTTAGAAATTGGGAAATTTTTAGGTTCAGGGGGATTCGGTGAAGTCTTTGAGGGTCACTGTTTTGGTCGCAAGATTGCGTTAAAAAGGTTTCATCAAAATCTAAAGAATCCTCATGCAGTCAGTGAATCATTTCAAGCAGAAAGAGCTGTAATGACATTATCCCATCGTAATGTTGTGCGGATTTTGGCAGCCACCAATCAAAGTGTAGAGCTTAAACGTGACAGGCTTGTTTTAATGGAGTTTGCTGGAAAACACAACTTGCTGACATTGATTAACGATGATAAAGAAAATATAACGTCATTTCTCAGAATGAGGTTTGCCTCTGATATTGCCAATGCTTTAAATTACATTCATAAGCAAAACATTGCTCATTTAGATGTTAAACCCGCAAACATTATGGTAACTTACAAAAACACTTGTAAACTCGGAGATTTCGGGTGTTCAAAAATATTAGCAGAAAACGGACAAGCTTCACCCACTACCCCTACGAACTCATATTTAACCGGAACATTGGCTTACAGAAGTCCCGAATTACTCAAAGGTAAAAAATGTTTTTAAACGACTTTTTCTATACAGAAAATCGATTTTAATGGGTCTTATTAATTTTGAATTACTAATTTTATTATTTTAATATCGTTGATTATGAGTGTACTTTTGTGAATACGAACCGCGGCAAATACTTGCTAACAATTTGCTAGAAACGCCACTAAATAGCAACATGAATTATTCGGTCTCTACATAGATATGATTAAAAAAGCAGTGTTCTATATAGCTATAGAAAGATATTGTTTGAAGAAAAAAAAGTGAAACGCTCTCAGACTATTAGAAAAAGTCATTGTCTTGCTTCAAAGCGGTGTGGGCATTTTAAAAGTTACGCGCAAATTAAAATCGCGTTTATATTTATGTTTGTATAGTATTTAAAAATCTTTTTGTTGTTTCTATGTTTTTGCCGCGTTAAACAAACGTTACTAGGTATTGAAAAGTTACTTTTCTTTTGCGGACGATAATCTTCGTTATTCAATTTTCTGCTTCATTGCACTCGGCTAAGGAGAGAAAAAAAGAAAAAAAGAAAATTGTTGTGAAAAGTTAAAAAAAAATTAAGGTTATAATGACGAGCAAAAGTTATTTTAAAGAACTTTTCTCGTTTCTGTCGTTCAAAATCCTTTTTTTTTTTTTTAAAAGGTTTTCATAAAAGGTTTGCTATTTCAACCAGAATAAAAGTCTGTATAAAATATTTTTAAATATTTGTGGCTGTTTAAAAATTGTGTAACGTTGTTGCACCATTTGTTTTTAAATATTTTTTTTAGTCGCTTTTTTTTTAATGAAAAGCAAACGCGACCTTAAAATCCTAACTGTAAGGTCGCCTTTATTTTTCATTAAAATTTGCAAGTTGTGTTCACTTCTACCTTTATTATTTATGAGTTAAATTTTGAAATGCAAACAAGTTGCTATAGCAGCAATAACGAATGTTTTATTTTCGTATTTAGGCGAATTCCCTACTTGTAAAGCCGACATGTATTCTTACGGTATATACCTTTGGCAGCTGCTTACCCGTGAAAGACCGTACGGAAACGAAAACATGTACGTGGTGATTTTTGGAGTAGTTTCTTACAATTTAAGACCAGATATAACAGTAAAAATGGAACGAGAAAACAGATCTTACTTACAGCTCGTTAAATCTTTGTGGAGAGCTAACCCCTTAGAAAGACCTTCAGCAAAGGAAGTCATTGTGAAATTAAGAAATTTGAGGACGTGCAAAGCCACGTGCGTGGCCAATAAAACTAATGCAAGATGGCGTGTTTGATGTTTTGTGAAGTTGAGAATAATTTTAATTCTGAGAACTTTTGTTCAGCTCAAACCTGTAAGATAAAAGGAAAACGTAAACAGGTTTTCACTTTTAACAAACTTTTTTGAAAAGTTAATTTTTTAAATATCCTAATCAGTTTTGAAAAGAGTGATTTTCAATAAATAACCGTGACCGAAGCCTTTCAAACAATCGGATCCATAGCCTTTTAAAGTAATTTTTTTGCTGCTTTTTATCTCGCTGCTTGTTTATTTCAAAAAAAATTTTTAAAAAAAGGCAAATTATAAAAACTGTTTTGTTTGTAAAAATATTTATCCCTTAAATTGTGATAACCTTTTTTTAGCTCTATATGTAAATTTTTGTACTTTTTACCGGATACAATTGCTTATTTCTATGACGAATTGCTTCGAGATATGTAAATAATAATTTAGTTCAGACCGAAAGAGATATCTTAATAATTATTTTTGTATTTTTATTTTTTTGTTTAGTTTACATTATAAAAGCGAAAGTTTCCTAGGCCCATTCTTATGAAGGGAAAATGATTGTTTGACAGACTCTTCTTTCTCATAGCGGGAGCTATGAGAAAGAAGAGTCTGTCAAACAAAAAATTTAATACTCCATAACTTATAAAATTTATGGTCTTTATATCACTATAAATTAGTCATATATTTTTGTAATTACTTAATGTTTTTAAGGTCCAAAAAACTAATTAAATGACTGCAACAACTTTTATCCAGATCATATAGTTGTAACTTGAAAAAAAGCTACCTTTTTTTAAAACTCGACCAACTAGTCAAAACTGAGACAGAAAATATTTGTTGTAATTGTGTGTAGTTCAGCGCAGCTTTTTTAATAACTCCAAATTGATACCAATCAAGTTAAACTTGTAGCGCCAACAAGCGCACAAATTGATCAAACACTGTCTTCAGTTAAAGATGAATTACGGAGAATAAAATACGGATCAATGTTTGTGCAGATTGGACACGTACTTTATTCTTGCATAAGAAATATTAAGTCTTTGACCAAAATGGTTTTTATATAGACGAAGAGATATTTGTACTGTTGGTACATTCTAAATGTAAGCATGAACCTTTAATATATATGCTGTGAATGCGAATATTGCCCATAAATATATATTATGCAAAAATTAGCAAAAATAAAACCATTCACCTTCCATCAGAAAAGAATGTATTAGAAACGTCAAATATATTGTGTTAGTACCGAATGCTGATGCAGGAACATTCTACGAATAGTTGAATCGTTTTCTCAAAGAGTTTGTACACAATGTGTTATCAGAACATGGAATTCATTATCCTCTGAAAAAAAAGTTTTCTTAACTCTTAAATGCAAGAGTACCTTAAAATTATACATTCCTATCGAAAATTTACATGAACAATGCTTACATGGTATGAAGCCAAATGTTTTTTTTAAAAATAACTGCCCCTAACTCCCAAAAAAATTTTGTCCAGTATACTTGACTTTATGCACTGTGGGGAAAAAAACATCAAAAAAACTGCAATTTCAATGCAGATGTTTTTTTCCATTAACAGAACTAGTAATATTAATTAATATGAACAACAATTACAACATTCTCATGTTATAACTGTTACTTAAGTTGATAATGTGAGGGTGGCGTTTTTAATGTGAGGGTGGCGTTTTTAATGTGAGGGTGGCGTTTTTAATGTGAGGGTGGCGTTTTTAATGTAAATGTTTTATTAGTGTTATTATGGTTATGAAGCTGTAGTACGAAGTGTCCAGGAGGTTTAGGTTCTAGGGTATGTGGAAGGTATATGGAAGTTGGGGTCGAGGTTAATAGTTTGGGAATTGTTTGGTTAGGGCAAGGTTTAATCGTTAAAGGGTTAAGGTTGTGTTTACCGTCCTCAGTTTATTCTATTATATAAAATACCTCAATAAATGTTCTATTGTGTAATGGTTAGTACTCTTTTATTCATTACGTTTATAAAATACAAATAACATTCTCTCTTGCTCTACTTGTAGTGTTCGATACTGTTTTTATCAGTTGCTCCTCTTTTTGGTTTTTCTTTTTTTGCACAAATATATCTTCTTTCACTTTATTTGAAACGGCCAAAACTTCTGTTTATTCTTCTTTAATCAATATTTCTATTGACTTCTGTTTAATTATTTACTCCTTCTGTTTATTAAAAATCTCTTTTTTTTTTTCCTCAATCATTTTTAAAACTTGTTTATTAAATATTTTAAAATCACAAAAACTCTCCATTTAAAATTCTTCTGTTTTAAAACTCCGTCTTCCTCTCTTTCTGTCCTTCCCCTTCTCCAATGCTTTTAACTCTTTTTCAGCTTTTTACAGTTTTTTTTTCGGTTGCATTTAATTATGTGATAGGTTGATGAGTCTTCGTGTTTACGTCTTTTCCCTGTTTTTTTTTAACTTTTCTTCTTTCCGCTTAATCATTTATTTATATTGCAGTTTGATGAGTCTTCGTGTGTACGTCTTTTCCCAGTCGTTCTTTTTAACTTTTCCCTTTCCTCACAATAAAAATACAAAACTAAGCACCTCCTTGAAAGCCTAAAAAACAAATGTTTACACTCAAGTAAACTTTACATTTACTACATCAAGACATGCTCTTCTGAAATCTTTCTTAACAAGCCTTAAAGATGCTTCTTGACCATATTCTCGAAAAGGAATTTTGCCACTTGCCGGTCTTGAAATATTCAAATGTCCATTTCTGCATGGCTTCATTGTACTATATATTAGGTGCTCTAAAGAATACAACGTCTATTGATTGCAGTCTATAGCATGGGGAGATAGAGATAAATGTATAGCAAGCTACTTTTTTGAATGTGCAACAAGACCATTGAGTATCTGTACAACTTTAGATTCTTTTGATAACTCAACAACTTTGATTATTGGTTTGAACCAATTTAAAAATCTTTTATTAGAGATTTAACTTTTGACTTATGTAATAAAAATATTACTGGTGATGCATTTTCTATTTTTATTTCATTACCTTTGCTTTCATCATTTTGCATAAATTAACATAAGTGCGACTACAAACTTGCTGCATATACAAACTACGGCATTGAATATACTTCCTCGTTTATTACTATTTACTATTCCGGTTCATTTTTTTACCCCTTGTACTAATAATTTTTTTCTGACCATCTTGACAGGCTAGTTTCTTTGGATTTTAAAAGTTTGTTTGGAGTCATTTTTTGTTCCAGGTATAACTTTGAAAGTTAATTAAAGATTGAATTCTTTGTGGAACCTTTATACCCCTGCAGTGAATGTTGATTAGGGTTCACAAAGCAAAAGTTGTGGATGTCTTCAAACAAATATATAGTAACAATTTTTCCAGGCCATTCGAATTTGTTAGTTATTTGTAAGGTTGTTATCTTCATCTATATCGAATACTACCCGACGAGAATTGTCAATCCTCAGTTCAAAGCACATTGATTCTAAAAACAAACAATAGCGAACAATTCTACAGCTAACGTGGTAGCTCGACCATGAAATATATAGATATTTTTATGCAAACGCCCATAAACTACTTTAACCAGTGTCCTAAATGTGCTTAAACTCAGTGATTAAGGTTCATCACAATTTTAGAAAAAGAAATTCAGCAATAATCACAAAAACTATAGGAAATCTATTACACTACTAGACATTTTTTCACTTTTCACTTTATACAAGAGGTTTGAAACAAAAATAATGTTCCTTGGATGGCCCTGAAGACCAAATGCATAGCCAAATTTGTCAGGGTCGAACCATTTTTTGGTAAACTAGAGGTACCGGTTTTCCCATTTTTGTAATAAAACTAAGCGATGTTGTTAAGGTATATGAGTGTATAATTGACAAAAGACAAACTAAATAGGATTGTAAGTCAGCCAGCAGAAGTCAGCCATCATTCTCTCATTGGCGCGCCCCTGGTAGCGATGCTCAATAGTTGAAATCGTTTGGTGGAAACGTTCTCCATGCTCGTCTGTAATGTTTCTCTCAAAATGCTTGGTGAAAAAGTCCAAATGGCTATGCAAAAAGTGAATCTTTGGGGGCATGTGCACATTCATTTCTTTGCAGGCTGATAGCAGTTCTGAGATGATGTCTTTATAGCCGTCCGACCGGTGCTTGCCTGAATAAATGAGTGCAAAGAAGAAATTCTTTGATAGAATACAAGTATTATGTACTTAATTCCTAAAACTTTCAAATACTTACCCTGAGAGTTCTCCACACAGTCTTTCAAAGCCTTCCATGCTCTGAGCTCAATCGGGGACAAGGAATCAGTAAACTGTTGGTTTTTCAAAAGTTTTCGAGTGTCTGGTCGCATTGCCTCGTGCTGGCCACTCATTCCTGATGTAATGCTAATGTTTAGCGCGGCTATCCCACAAACATATGAAGCATGTGTATTTCACGTAACCTCCTTGCATACCTGTCAGCAGACCTACAACTTTCAGATCCGAGCAAACTCTCCACTGAAATGTGTCATAACGAACAAAAAAAAGGAAAAAGGCATTCTCTTCAATTTACCCTTAGACCACAGGGAAAGGTTAGACAGACACTTAACACAGATCTTGTGGGGGGCGAAAACCTTGTCCTCATCCCCTAGTTTCATCTTGAAATAAGCATAATACAGGGTCTTAACTCGAGGTGTAATGGAACGCTCATCTCCTTTACACATAAACCTCCCGCAAATGTAACAGAACTTGTTAGGATCGTTATAGCACTTCCGTCTCTGAGACATTCCAAATAATCTGAAATAGCAAAAATAGTTATAAAATAGTAAGAATTATATTTCATCAAAACTGAAACTTAACATTTGCTCACATGAATTAAACGGTCGATGAAGAATTAGATAAAATTGACAAAAATAAATTGGTTCATTACAACAATTAAAATTATCACCATTTTTACAAATTTGTTCTTCAGCTCAAGTAATAATAATGTTAAGTGATAATACATGATAATTTTTTTAATATCAAGTCAAATAAATGTGTTTGTCCTATGCATTCATTAGAGTAAAAGCATCATAGAAATTATAACCATCGACTACTCTTAGTATAAAGTATATGAAAAATGGAGAAATAAAAATTTCCATTTTACAAAAAAATTTTTCGACCTAGACTATCAAAACTATACTTTTTCTTTCATCATTTATTAATAACTAAATGTTTTCGTTACAGTTTGTCTTGTATAAAAATTCATGTCTGGTAGTGTTATAGAAAATTTAACATTAAAATTCGTTTTTTTGTTTAAATAACTTTCTCAAATCTGTTTGAATATGAGCGTGTTATTTTTATCGAGAGTTTAATCAAACTTCTTTATCTTTGCACACTAGAGGTTTGCACATTACAGATTGCACATTACAGATTGAATCCGAGTAGTGGCGTGTTATGCAGCTATAACAGAATTACAAAAAAAAATTTGTTAAAAATTTTCAATCATTTCCCGCTCAAAAGTTAATAGTTATTGTTTTTAGATTATCACATGTTTTTTTTTTTAAATTTAAATGATAACAGGTGGTCTATAAGTTGGACAAAATATTGCATATTTTGCAATTCTTAGACTATAGCTATAGAAATGTCTAATGTTTTATAACAATTTTAACGCGTGTACAAGCAAACCTCATGAAGCTATCTGTAATTTTAACACGTGTACAAGAAAACATCGTGAACCTGTTAGTGATTTTAAGGCGTGTAAAAGCAAACGTCGTGAAGCTATCAGGAATTTCAACGCGTATACAAGCAAACATCACGAAGCTATCTGTAATTTTAACGCATGTACAAGAAAACATCATGAAGTAATTGAAAGAAAATAAAAATTACATTTGACCTAAGGGAATAGCTAAAATAATAATAAAAAAAGAATAAAACTGGTTGTCTGAGAACGTAGATCAAGGGTACCATCTACTAAAAGTACACGCTGATGATGTAACCTTGACGAACACCTACAAGCAAAATCGACCTCCTTAAAAAAAGTACGTGAATTTTAAAATTTCATATAAAAGGATACAAAAAAAAAAAATTTTTTTGCAATTTATGAAAGATAGTCCTCATCGTTTTTGTTAATAGTATGAAGAAGAAATTTAGCTTCCAGTTGGTTCTCTTCAAAGAAATTTTGTGAAGAAAGATTAGAATTTAGTTCAATGAGCTCAACAGGACTGAATTCTTTTACAAGTAAATTTTTATCGAAATATAAAAATGACACATCTACAGGAACAGAGAAGCCACAAGTGTTCAAAAATATTCGTGCCTCTTCAGTTGAGCTGAAAAGCATCCATTCTTGGATTTTTTCTAACGGAAACTTGAGCAATTTGTTGCTGAAGGCGATATTGAGTTGCTTTAGAAAATTAATTCTGACTATATTGTAGGACTTAATTAAACAACACACTTGAAGAAAAGTTAATTCTTTAACTATTTTAAAAAAGCGGTAGAAATTTCTTTTATAATAGTTTTCCACTAATAGCTTTGTTGTAGCCAATTCTGCTCGACTACTGCAATTTTTATGGTAATAATTGGAAATATTTCCTTTGTAGAAAATACTTGGATTCTGAATATTTAATGAAATATAATAACTAACGAATTCGGTTGAATATTTCAAAGTTTTGTTTTCACGTTCTGCAGCATTGTAACACTCGAACAAGTCTCCCATATATGAATCAAGCAAATTATTGTTCAGGACTGGATCATAATCACTCAAACTCTCTTTTATTAGCAGACATCCAACAGCCAAATGATACCGGATGATTCGTTCCAGTATTGGAACGGCATGCTGCCATGGCAACTGTTGCACAACAATATCTTGCCGAACACAACGCAATCTATCAGAAATGAAATTTGTTGTCGACACCCTCGACGACTGCGAATGAATGGCTAAACCAAGTACCGATCCTAAACATTAGTTAGAAAATAATAGTTGGCAAACAATTTGTATAAAATACACATTTATAAATAAAATAAAAAAATTGGAGATAGTTAACATAATAATACAGTTAAATCCCTGTAACTCGGTCAACTCGAACTTTTACTACCTCGAACTGTTTTCTTTGGTCCCTTAAAAATTCAGTTGTGGAAAAAACTTCGCTCAAATCGAGCATTCGTTAAGTCGAACCCATTTCCTTTGTCCCTTGAAGGTTCGACTTAACGGGATTTAAAGGTATTATTTTTTACTTTTGCAATGTATGAAAACAACTATGAATACAATTATTTTTTTCATAAACAACTTTAGCAAAATTTACAATATTTTAAAATAGCTTTCTACCTAAAACAAGCACCGAAATTTATTTTCGAATTGCAATTTACTTAAAATAAACTTTAGTTTAAAAAAAACAGATCCTGTTTTTCGAAACCTTCAAAAAGATTAATTTCAAGCCGTTCTAAAAAAAGATGATCCTTCTGTGCCGCGAGAGTAATGCGCGAAAAAAAAAAGAGAAGTTTTTTTTTAAGAATGAATACATTACAGGCTCGTTTTTCATACCAGTTGTAATAAATTTCTACTATATATATACAAATTTATGGTCGTTACAAATATCATACGAAACACACCGATCCCACAATTGCCTTTTTTATGCACCACCTTTACCTAACGTTTTCTTTAATTTCAAGGAAAGTATAATGACTGGCAGCAAACCTTGAAAGTGCAAATAAATAAGTGTAAAAGGAACGTATCAGTAAAAAAAAAAAAGGAATTCAAAGCTATAAACATTCAATTAAAACTAAGCAAGCAAATGATGATATCTTGAATTGAAAGGTGTGTTACAGTAACTTGTTGATGATGGCATTGGATGTTGCAAATGTGAATGACGTAAACACAACGTCTGATTATTCAATGGAAAAGTATTGCTAAAGAGTTGCAGATGGTCGCGAGCAGTTGCAGATGATCGCACAAAGCTACTGCTGGCAAAAATTTAAAAAGGTTATATATATTTAAAAATGTTGCTAGAATTGTTCAGAAAGTCCAAATAAAAGATTTTTATTTACCGGATTAAAAGTATCAACGCGAAAACATTTATGATTATCGTGAATCATTTCATTAAATTGCTTTAAAATTTCAGAATATCAAATTGCTTTAAAATTTCAGAATATCAAATTGCTTTAAAATTTCAGAATATCAAATTGCTTTAAAATTTCAGAATATCAAATTGCTTTAAAATTCACAAAAGAAAGCTGAAGATCAACAAAGAAGTTTGAAGTCTGAAGAAGTGGATAGCAAAATTTTTGAGAGGATAAATCTAAACATCCATAAGTAAAACTGGCTACGATCAAATTGGAATAGATACAGTTGAATAGATAAAGTTGGAATAGATTGGATTACTCTACCAGCAAGAAGTTTAAATATTGACAAAGTTCGTTACTGTTCGTTATTTATGTGTACTCTTGTAAACTTGTCAAAAGAGAAAATTAACTGTATCTGGTTCAGATTTTACCCAGGATTCAGTTTCGAATGCTCCTTATAATTTACCTTTGGTCCTGAAGCTATATCAAAGACCAATGGCTGATGACAAATATGCTGATATGATGTTCTAAGCTAATGCATGGACCGATATCATGTATCTAAAAGCTGAATGAAGTCTTTATCAAGCGGTGTTGTAAATCTTAACAAATACATAATTTTTTTAATTTTCAAAAGGCAGTCCGAAAAACAGAAGGAAAATAATGGTAAAGGTTAGCAAATTATACAAATGTTAGGTAACCATTTGGTTGAGAATATAGACAGTGGTACATGAGCGTTGGCTCGAAGAAGGTGAAAAAGTAAAGCGATGGTTCGACAATTAGTTTAAAGCCGCGTTCTTATTTTTCCGCATATATTTTATCCGATCAGATAAAATGAATAAAAAAAATCATATCTTACTAATAAATGAGACAAAATTTTTTATTTTGTTTATCAATGGTATGATTAATAATTTTATTTTAACTTAACTGGCATTTTAGTTGCCTTTTATCTTAAACTAAAGTTTTTACTCTGCACTTCAGTGTATAATTGAACTGAACATTCATATAGTTTGAAAAGGGAAGCAAACACAGATGGGATTACACGGGGGGTTCATAATGAAAGATTCTGTAAGTATAGAAATTTCGCTACTATTTAAGAACTTTTTTTTTTACAAGTTCAAAATTTAGTAGCTTTTGAAAAAACATGTTTAGCTTATAAAAAAGCTTATGAAAAAAGCTTCAGCAATCATTAAACAAAAACCCATTAATTAACTTGTAGATTTTGTGAAGATCGTTTTGTAAAAATAAGTAAATTACAAAACTTCAAAAAATTACTGAACACCCTTTGTAAACCGTTCAAATTTTAACCAAAAAATGTCATAATGGTAGCATTTGAACGAGAGTTCACTCGTTACAACTCTAGAACATCATTGCGAATAAAGTCTAGAAATTCATTCACACATTTCTGGTCATTTCCAGTCAAATGATGAACTATATGGATGTTTAATTTAAAATGACAAAAGCTGGCAGGTCCATCGTGAATAGTATTCATTTGAACTACATTAATACCACTTTTTAAAACCATCCTTCCAATGAATATTTCTGGATCGATATCAACTACGCTCCAAACAAGTTGCAAAGAAATACGCGTCACAACATCGGAAGACATAATAAAAATGTTTTTTTCGGCAAACGGTGGCGCATCTTTTAGCGTGTGTTCGGCAAACGGTGGCGCATCTTTTAGCGTGTGTTCTTTGAAATTTTGTATGTTTCCTGCAAATAACTCTTTTTGAAACGTCTTTCGATCTTGTAAATAGGAATACAGCAAGAGGTGGCTCAACACCATGTGATCTTCTAAAAGCAGCGTAAATTGGTAATTACAAGACAGGTCTAACCATTGCAGAGCCGTCATTAAAGCACGAGTTTTAACTTCAGCTTCAGAAGGAATGTTTAATAAAAGCATATCTCCAAATCGAAGGTGTTCATTTGTCAGTTCATCGCGCGAATAGTTAGAGTTTTGGATGTTAACAACAAACGCGTAAGCCCAATTTAAGCGACGCATCCCTTTGGTTGTGTTTATCCATGTTTGATTTATCCAAGCAACACGAAAAAGTTGACGAGACAAAAAATTATGGCTCATAACTAGAACAACTAGTTGTTTTTTTTCCGTGCAAATTTTTAAAGGTATCAAGTTGGAGGGTTTTATGTAACTAGAATATACAGTAAGATCATGGGATGTTAATAAGTACTCAGAAATTCTTTTAACTGATTAGAGATATCTTTAACTTCATTTTCAAGCGACAAAAAATCTGTTCTCAAACGCGACATTCGTATATTTCTCATTGACGACGAAGTTAAGTGATAAAAACATACGAGAGCCGTCAATACAAAAGCCGTTACCATAGAAATAGCGAACTTTCCTAGATAAGCTATCATTATTATGATTCTATACCAAAAAAAGAGTGATTTCAGACGCACACAGAAAAAAGTTCTATTGGTGTAAATTAAAACTTATTAAATTTGAAAAAGAAAGTTTAAAACTATAGAAAATTATATCTAAAAAAAAAACTACAAAAGAGACAAGAACAAATGAAAGTAACACACAAATCCAAAAAAAAAAGACTAAACTGCTAATAAAACAAGTCAATACAACTCGTTGAACCAAACTAAATGCTAATTTTTAGGATAATTATGATTTTTTGTAACCATGTCATGAAGGTAATTAAGACATATATCATAATCCTCTACTATGTTAGTAACAACAGCACGAGAGTTAAAAATGCACTGTTGTTCATCAAACATTGCATTACTTGACGGTTTTATTCCAATTCTCAGGACTAATTCTCCAATGGATTCACTTAAATTAATTCCCGGCAAAATCTTATAGCTTTGAACTAGAATTTCAACAACATCATATGACAAGAGAGAAGTACAATACTTCGCACGGTGAGGATAAACACCATTATGGTAGGACTCTATAGCATCCAGTTGCGAGCCGTTCCGATTTACTTCTCCTTCACAAGCAACGGTTCCCAAATACAACCCAGTGCTGGGAAATTCCTTTTGATGTATTAACAAAAACAGCGATTGAATGTTTAGAAACTGATGGTCATTCATGACCATCAGATAATCGAACATACAAGTAAAAGAGAGAAACTCGATCGCATTTAAAAGAATGAGAGGCGAAAAAGCAGGAATATCCATGTAATTAACTTCAAGAATATCACTGTTTAAACTTTGCTCTTGAATAAATTCAATATCCCCTGAGAAAACCATGGGTTTGCCAATAACAAAAATTGTTTTCCAATTTAAGAAGACCCGTTTTTCATTTGCCAATTTTAATACTTTCATATGACCCCAGGTTTTGCGTATTTGATTTCTGATCCTGACGTTGTAAACGTTGGATGCCACTAATACAAAGACTTTAAACGTTCTTAGAGCACACAACCGATCCCTTTCCATTTTATTTGCAACATACAAATTACGGTTGACATCATTTTTTAAATTTTCCGCAAGAACCTTAATCGGTGTCAATAAAGGTTTGCGATATTGAAGCAAGCTATTAATGATTCGTTTCAAAATCAAAATACGTTTTGATAACGATTTAATATAACGAATTTGTGTTTTATTACCATAAAACCATTCAGAGTAACAATAGAGTAACGCAAAGGCTGGAACTAAAATCGCTAACAGTAAAACACCGTTTCGATAATTTTTCATTCGCATTTTCATCATACTGCTTCTTTAGTTAAAAAAATATAAACACAGCAAATTTAACATTAACGTATAATAACAATACATTACTATAACGATTGCTTTAGTATAACTTTAGTAATTGCTGGGAAATTAGATCAAAATTGAGTTTACGTCCGTTTTACTCCATTTTTAAACCTTTAAATGTCAACTTAAATGCTTACCTTAGGTAAACAGCAATTGTTTAACAACATCGCGACCATTTAACAGATCCGTGAAAATATTTTAATTTAAAACTGGAAATTTAACTGGAAAACATTTAACTGGAGTAATTATTTGAGTCAACTTTTAATTTTTCTTCTTTTACATAATTTTTTATTTTCAAATTTAAACATTATGAAGCGCCTTGAAATATATCTTAACCACAATAGATGTTCGAAATAACTAAGTGAAATGTCAAAGTAGCATCAAGATACGAAAGCATCCATAGCGTAAACCATTTGTAAATGGTAAAAATTCTTTAAAATGTATGTTGCAAAAGAAAAAGTACGACAGTTGACGCTAGTTTAACACAGCATAAGAAAAGCAATCATAGATTAAACTAAAATAAAAAATCTCCACTCCTCTAAAACTTAAAAGAATAAGTCGACCATTTTTAAAGCATGCTGGTTAAATAAAAAAAGCAATTTCTGATGTTATCTAACCCATATTACTGTTAATTGATTTAAAAATAAAAATTGCCAATAAAAACAGCATACCTAACAAATACTTGGTTGTCTTTTGAAGAGCTTCCGGAGTTCTCAGCAATCGAGGATCAGTCTTCTGGCTACCAGCTGCTGACCGCACATACTCTTTCACACATTTAGAATGGTCAGCTTGTGGTGACTTTTTATCACATCCTTGCATTATTTCCAAGTGATGGAGCCTTCTTTTTTGTTCTCTTTCAACGATTTCTTGGTGAGGACACATTGTTGTGCAAGTGCCACGCCCCATACTTTTTGCTAATATAAAAACAATTTTCACAAATTCTGCATTACAAATGTTAAAAATCAAAACACATCGAAACATCGCTTAATATAAAAATAGTCCTTTATTATAAAATGCTTTTAACTTTGTATGTTCAATATATTTATGTTAAAAGCGACAAAATTTTGATAAAAATATAATTGTTGCTCTGAAAGAACAAATCTTTAATAACTTCAAATTACGCGAGTTGAATATCAGCGTAATTTGAGGATTGTATTAAAAATTTGTTCTGTTAATTTATGTTTGTTATAACGGAAAGCAAACCATAGTAAAAACTATATAATAGCAGAGATAATGGCAAAACATACTGAATAAAATATAGCAGAGACAAGTATAACTTACTGAATATATAATATAGCAGAGATAAAGATTAACTACTAAGTAAAATATAGCAGAGATAAACATAACTTAATAAATAAAATATAGCAAATATAAACTTAATTGAATAAAAAAGCCAATAAAAAGAAACGAATGATTGCAACATAAAAATGTTTTATTTTCCATAAATAAATCTGTACTTACTTCATTTAAAATCAACGAGTAACACAGATAATAAATATAACAAGTCAAATACAATAATACATTCTGGGGATAATAATACATTCTGGGGATAATGGAGCAAATAAATAAAATTGCAAAAGAACATTAAAAAAGCTTTGGATAAAAGTTTAACAAAAGAATTGATACTTAATGAACTTTAACGCAGAACTGAATTTATCCATAATTCAATTTTCACATTTATGTATGTCAATTCTTGCTTAAATGGTTTTTCTTTAAAACCCATAGAGAGAAAGAAAGCCGCTGCACACGTTTCAGTCATTGTCTCTGACTTAACCAATTTCCATTCCTCATTTTTATTCAAATAACTGTGAAAAGTTTGCAAGGTGAGTTTTGAACCAAAGGTGGAGTCGGGTTGAAGTTTAAAACCGTTGTGACCAGACTTACAGTACACTTGAACATGACAAACGTTGCAGTTTTTCGAATCGCTACCAAGAAGCCAACACATCATGATTTGCAGCGACGGCGTTGCGCGCATTAGTTGTCTTGCCTCTTTACATTCTTTTAAAACTGTCAACAAAACTGGCAACTTGTAATATTCAGCTTCTAAACATAAACCCTCGAATTCTTTAAAGTCTTCCGGTAGTACTACTTTTCCAGTGCGAAGAAATTCCAAAACACATTTAAACAGTTTACCGTTTCTGTCTATAAAATGACGACCGTCATTGTCTTGCTTGCCGAGAACGCTTTCATTCGCCATTAAAGCTAGAAGTGATTGAGGGTATTTAGACAATGTCGCTTTTGTAGTGCTGAAAATTTTACCGCCGACGTTTAAAAGAAAGACATCACTTTTATTTGCTGCTAACATCACTAAATTTTGTATATTATAAATTTCATATAACATATTATAAATTTTTTAATTGCTAACATTATTACTAAATAAAAAATAAAGCCAAAAAAGTACAAAGTAACAAATTTTAATATCGCATAATACTTACAAAAAAAACCTTCATTTTAAATGGAAAAGCAAATTCAATATTTAGAAATTAATAAGAATCATTTACAAATCATGTAAAAATACATAAATTATACTCCAAAAACTTCGGTTAATTAAAGATAAACAAAACGATCTCAATGAAAAATATTTAACTCGTTAAATATCTGATAAATATAAGAAGTATTTACAGAATCATTTGAATAATAAACTTAAGAACTTTTTTCGCAACCATGATGATAAAGAGAGTTTTTAATAACTTCTTTATATTGCGTTGCAACTTCTGGGTTTTCTTTTTCCCATTTCTCAGCTGTATTTTCTTTCAACCAATCGCTCCTCTTAACTTGTTTCATGAAATTACTAACAAGTTCCTCTAGAGTTTCTTTATCTCCGGCGCACGATTCTCCCAGCCTGTTACATGCTTCCAAATTCTCCATTCAACTTGAGGTAAGTAATAAAATATTATAACTTATTTAAGTAATAAAATATTATAACTTATTTAAGAATTAAAAGTTTAGTAATTAAAAACTTAGAATAATTTAGAAAATCGGAAACTTAGAAAAACAGCACTGAAATGGTTTTCAATTCATTAAATATTGAATTTAATTTGAAAAAGAATCAAATTTTTTGACAGTTGTTTTCACATTTGAATCAATCACACGACCTACTCATACAAGATAAGAATATTGATTTTAAAGAAAAAAACAGGTTTTATTTGACCAAAGAGTTAATTCATTTTATTTGCAAATATGTTTGATTGGTCAAGATTGAGTGAATGCCTTAGAGAAGGAATAGCCTAAAGATTTATACAAAGGTTTTAATACTATAAAAAATTATAAAACATCATCTGATACAAAGCTTTGAATTTAAATACATTTATAATTTTTTTTGAAAACTCACAAATAAACATAAGAAAATTATAACTTTATTTGATGGAAAATTTTCATCCATATGACTACATCTTAATTTTATAAAATTAAATATCCTTTTCATAATATAAAGATATACATTCATAAAAGCTTCAAACATCTCTTGAAAACATAAGAACAAAAAGATAAACAAAAAGTCATACAACAACTAATTCATTTATTAAAAGGTAAAAAAAAAATAACAAAAAGTAAAAACTGAAAAATTATACATAAAAGTGTATAAAAAAAACAACATGTTATATCATTGAAATTTAAGACAATCACATGATTTTAAGACAAGTACACACTACATCATTGCACTTTGAGACAAGTTCACACCAATTTGAGACAAGTATTTAATTTTATTCAATAAGACTTAGAGCAGCAGAGTAGAAAAATACAAAATTTTAAATGTTAAAAAAATGCAATGACCACTATCTTTTTGAGAGTGTTGATACTTGTACAATTCCTTTCTTTGTACCACAAGTAACTATAGAACGATTTGGTGAAGATGACCAATCTAATGTTGTCACTTCAGAACTTGGGCACACAATATGCATAGATTCATTAAAAGAAGACTGGTCATTAGTCTGATGATAAAGAAAAAAAAAATCAGATAAGTAATAGTTGAATGTTAACAACAAAAAGTCTTTTCTTTTTAAAATATAATTATATTACAAAGACAAAATATTACAACAAAATACAAATAAATATAAAATATAAATTAGATAACAATCACCTCATATATCATAAGCCCACTAGGTCCACATATCATCATATAATGCTCTTCAGTGTGGCAACACATAAGTCGTCCACCAAAAAAATCATCTTGTCCTACTTGATCTTGTTCGTTTAATTCATTGTAATTAAATAGGCCAGTACTGCCTGCAGGAAGAGGATACTCACTGATTTTTGAGCCAGCTTTGTTTACATTCCATATGCATAACTAAAAACAATACTAATGATTTCTTACCTCTGTAAAATATTATTGTTAATACCTACAGTCAATGTCATCTTTACTCTTAAAGAATGCAATAATAAAAACTATAAACATTATGAATTATGTTACTAATCATACACATGCAAGCAACCACAGAGGTTATTACTACAACTTCACAGCAGTAGCATTTATGAATCACTGAGTCAACCTAAAGTGCTTAATAAATTATGACTTTTTTTTTTTATTTAACTTTACTTTTTGATAAATGCACATCACATGATGTGAAGATGAGAATGTTATCCCATTTTTACTTTGCACATTCAAGTACGTTCTGAGCAAGAATGAGTTTAGGAATCTAGTTCATCAGTATCTTGACATAAATAAAACATATCTCCAAAAACTAATGTCTCAGCTCTTGCATTCTTGTTTAGCTGAAAAATTTTTAAAAATTTTAAATAAAAATGTTTTGAATATTCATTCTAGAAATCTACTACAGATATGATCATAGAGAAAGATGGTAGAATCAACAACCATAAGCTGATGCTCATCATGATATTTACAACCAAAACATACAGGAGAAATTTAAAAGATGACACTATCTTATTTAAACAGTTCTACTAAACTGCAAAAATAGTTTTTCTGAAACTGAAAAAAAAGGTCTTTCAGTCAAAATTCAGAACTTCTTTTAATTTTTTTTTTAGATATTCTGGCGATGTTAAGATTTTTGCTTAAACGTTGCATTTTTATTTATCAAGAGCATATCAACTCATTAAATTTACTTTTTGCACGACCTTCAATAAAATCTGAAATGTCACCAAAGGGACCATTTGGTGACTTGGCATGGAATAACCCATTTGATTGTGAAATAGGAAGTGACTTCTACTACACTAATATGAATTAAAATGATTATCATTTTATCACTTTATGATCTTAGTTTAATGTAGTGTAGAATGTTTATTTATATTCTTGTTAATATTCTTATTAAAATTAAAATGATTTTTTTAAGCTATAAACAACTTGCATGGCAATTCCATTGTCCAATCAAACATATGCTTGTGCTCATGTTGCAAAATTTTAACAACAAGAATAAATAGTAGCAGCAAAAAAGAGCACCTTTTTTTTAACTATTACTTTTTACTTTACAAGTTTGAAATTTACTGTTAAAAATTAATGCAACTTTTATGGCATGTTTTGATTTGTAAGGTGTTTTCTCCTTAATGTATAAATAAAATTGAATTTCAATCAAAAGCCACTTATAGTTGCAGCAAAAAGGATGAGACCATTTTTTTATTTTTTTATTTTTTTGTAAATTTGAAATTGTTAGAAGTTGATTTCAGTCAAAAGTTGATTCAATTTATCAATTATCAAAATTCAATCATGTTAAGTTTTATTGCCTTCATTATCTTTATTGTGGTAACTCACAAGTTTAAAAAATAATTAATGGAAATGTATAGATTACAGTGATTGAAATTAAATGGGGATCAAAATGATTAAAATGTAATGGGGAAGATAACTTTCTTTTTTATAACAATTAATTTTATATGAGGATTATAGTGATTGAAGTTAAAAAGGAATTATAATGATTTAAAATGATGCATCATATTAAAGCAAAGTAAAAAAAAATTTTTTCTTTTTTTTTTTATACCATATAAGTAATGATTTAAATTAATACTTAATTGGGTAGCCTTTTACATTAAGAAAAGTGTGAAAAAATAAATTCTTTATATCAGTAACTGATTTTCTTCCTTAAGTTGAAAAATACTTAATTGGGTAGCCTTTTACATTAAGAAAAGTGTGAAAAAATAAATTCTTTATATCAGTAACTGATTTTCTTCCTTAAATCTAAATGGTCTATTATTGACTAACATAATGTTAAATACATAGTTCATTCTATAGTTCATTCTATCAGATCCAAACAGTCAAAGTTTATACTTTGAATTGTCACTACAGAGAATATTGGCAAAATCTTTTGATGCCTGGAAAAACAGCATTTTCAAATTATAATCAAAACAAAAACTTTTTAAAGTTGTAAAATCCTAAAAACGAACAAGCAATTCAAGCAACATATCATGATAATAACATCCATTTCTGTCAATAAATTCAAAGTTACAAAGCAAAAAATGATGAAATAAAACTTGCAGATGTCTAATGACCACAATTCAACAGGTATTTATTGCATTTTTTCAAGAGCATTAACAATGTTCACTGCATTAACAATTAAAGACATCATGATTACATGACTATTGCAGAGTTTTATTCCATCACAAACAAATGAACAAATCCATAAAATGAATGATGTGATTGCTATATGAAAGCTAAAGATTATTGCTTACAATAATGCAATGGAGTTTTTCTTATTATTAAAAAAAAACTACAAAAATACAAACGTTGGCAACATGGTTGCTACTTATCATAAAACTGAAAGCTAATATAATCACAGATGTATTGCATTACAACTATAGTCTGTTGCTCACCTTTCCATCAGTTCCTAAACTATATACGCATGTCTCAGAAGGGTTAAACATAACATCAATAATATCAGTAAAATGAGCATGCCAATTCATAAGACAATCACTATTGCGGATATCTAAACATAGCATTATTTTCACTTTTGAAAAAAGTTTGTGTTTATGGAATATTATAATAAACAAATTTAATAAAATACTTTAAGAAGAAGAGGGATGATAAAATACTTTAAGAAAAAAAGGGCTGAAAAAAATTGAAAACTAATATTTGACAACTTTACATATTTTAATATATTTTATCTTAAAACAGCATCAATTAAAAATATTCCTAAAAACATTTCAAAACAAAATTAGTCACTATAAAATATTTAAAAAATTAAAAAAAGTGCAAACAAGTAAATACAAGTAATACAAAGTTATACAGTTTGCTTAGTTTTAAAGAGAACTGACACCTAATAATGTAAATACATTAAATTAAAATGTTGTTAAAAACTGAAAAACTTGCAAAATGATAAAGAAATATTATATTATTAAAAACAAAACTTGCCTTTATCATTTGCAAATGTAAAATGTTAAAAAAAAAAACCTTCTTACCAAAAAGTCTAATCATACCATCAATGCCGCCAGTCAATAAAAGTGTGCCATTATGATTATAAGATAAGGAATGAATACAAACTGGAAATGGATCAATAGTTAAAGCTCTCTAAATAGAGAAATCAATGTAGCTAAAATAGCCACTTAAATTTTGTTCTACACAATAAACACTTTTTAAATTACTTGAACATAGAATTCAAAAATTTAAAATGGATCTTAAATGATATACTAGATTCATACTTTGTACTGCCCCGTTTGAAGATCCCAAACTGAAATACAACCTTGCTTTGAAAATACTGGGTCATAGTCAGAATACTGCTTCATTTTGATCATCTTAGTTTTTCTTACAATTTTAGTTTGTGAACTTGATGAACTACAAGCAGCAGTAGTTGAATTTGGACTGCATACTAATGATATAATCCTGAAAATACATATATATAAGAAAGAACTTTAAAACATGCAGAATGGTAAAAATCCAGCCCAGTGGGTTTTTTTGGATTTGGGTTTTTTAAAATATGATAAAGACTGTCTGCAATGATAATGACCCATGAGATTTTTCAAAATACTTCAAAAAGCATTTAATCGATTTTGATAATCTTTTTATTGTTTTAAAACAAATATATCTCTAAATACAGTAATGTTTTTAGAAAACATCATCTTTGAGCTGATCACAATATTTCTTAATTTAGTGTGGACACCTCACATGAGCTTTTAGAGGGCAGTTTTTCTTAAAATTTCATGATGTCACACCATAAATTTGGCAGATTGATATCTGCCACAGTTTCACCTTTCTTATGTAGCTCACATTTGATGCCAAAATTTTTTAAAACTGAACAAAGTTGTGGTACATTTGCTGGATTCATGTTTTTTAGGATAAAATCAATGGTATTTTGTTGATACCATTTCATTACACTACTTGAGTAATAGCAAAATGCAAGATCAGCCCAGAAGATGGGCAGATTATCATGCTTTTGGATCATAGACATGTCACTTTTTTAAACATCACATAAACTTTGGAGTTCATGCTTCTGTTGGTAGTTGACATTTAAAACTGCATGATGGTTTACCAAACAATAACTTTCTTGCCAAGTTTTTTAGTTTTAATAGCTTTTAGCAAAACACCAGGCTTCATTTCTTTCATGGTTGTATGAAACTTCTGGGCTGGAGCATTGAACAGTTGAGTTTGCAGTAGGATTCATCATCCATTATAATCCACTTTTGATTTCTTTAAATATCCCAAACATAGTACTCTAGATTTGCATCAATCCCCCTGATCAATTTTTGATCAAGTTTTAAACTTGAAGGACCTCTTTCTCAGTTTCTTTCACACTCCACAATTTGATGATACAACTATACAATTGTTTCTTTGAACTATATACTCTTTTGCTAGTAAATTAATTGGAACATTACAATTTTTAAGCTACTCATCTGAAATTACTTTTCTCACTTCTACTTATGAATACATTTTCTTTGTTTACAACCAACTTTTTTAAAAGTACCATCATATATTTGAAAGTGAGATAAATTTGCTTTGAAATAATAAAAAATTACCAGAACTGATTAAGTGATTCTCAAAATATTTAAAAAACTCCATGGGTCATTATCATTCTAGACAGTTTTTAGGTAAAATTGATATTTTTAAGCTTTTATTTCTAAACTTCAGATTTAGACGAAAGATAATTTTCATAGTTGATAAGAACACAATCCACAGGGGTGAATAGTGCAAGTTGAAAATCAGTAATAAGTGGAGCAAAGACAATGAAGGACAACAACAATGAACAAGAATATAGAAATTAATGATCAGTAGTAGTTTTGGTTCTTATGTTTTAGCTCTGTTAAATTTGGTTTCTTAAAGTCTCAAAAAAAAAAAAAAAAATACTGAAATCTTCTAGTCTGAATAATTTTATTGTTAGAACATTTACCTATCAGAAATTTTTTTAGATAAGCAGGTTGTTTTTTTTTACTTCTGTGGCTTGGATGTTACCCCAAAATGAAAGAAATTAAGAAAATAGTTGCAGGATGATGTGTACAACTATCTTATTGAGGTTTGCAAGGAACTGGAGATCAAAACCACACTGGCTATCTGCCAAGAAGATCAAGTGGTCAAACATATAGAATGATCTGACTATTGCTTATTCAGTTCATAATGGGAAAAGGTTTTGTGTACAGCTATGCACAAAAGTTTAATTGAGATGATAATTTCAATCAAACTTTTCAGGGTTTTTTCAACTAAAAAAATCAGGAAAATGAATTTAGTTAAATTTTTTTATTTTTAAAAGAACAATCAATTAGCTATACAATTAACATTAATAAGATAATTTTAAAAAATTAAATAATTAATTACATAATCATTAAATGATTTGCATAAAAGTTTAATTGAGTTAAGGTTTAGAACATAAGAAATTTAAAAAAAACACAAATTTAATATTTAAAGTGTCCTCCTTTGGCTCAATAGCAAAGAAGAACTTGTCTCTGCATTGATTCAACCAATTTCATGCACATCTCATGTGGCAGTTTTAACCAATGCTCATTCAGAAGTTGCTTCAAATGCTCAGAATTTGATGGTTTACCAATTGAGTGTCAATCCATGACCAAATATTTTCTATTGGGTTGATGTTTGGTGATCTAGGGCACCAAGGCAACAAATTGATCTTTTTTGTGTTAAACAAGTGTGTTTTTGTAGGTATATTGGTTGATACGGCTACTATACAGCTCACAAATACCAAGGCCTTTGTGGGAAAAACATCCTCATATGCCTACTGAGCCTCCACTACTTTGTCATCTTGCTTGTAAATAGCGCTCACAATATTTCTCAGTTGCAAGTCTTTTAATGTACATTCTTCCTTTTTGGTTCACAACCTGAAAATTTGACTCATTGCTCCAAATGACTTTTGCCCAATCTTCAACTCCCCAATGCAAACATTCTTTGCACCATTTTTGATTACATTTCAATTAGAAAAGATTGGTTGAATATTTAAACTAGCTTTTTGAGCTGAGCCTATGATTTTCTCTACTGGTTCTGAATATACTACTTTTGTCACGGTCACTAAGCTTTTGAGGTCTTCCAGAATGAGGCATGCCAACAATGTTACCTGTCAGCTCCCAGGTTTCCTTATTTTTTTGCAAATAAAATTCAGAAACACCCTTAAGTTTACTAATTTCAACGTTGTTATGATTCTTTGATTTGATCAGCCCAATAATTTGCTATTTGATGCTCTCTGACACTGCTTTTCTACCCATTTACAAGCATTGAAATTTAAAATACTGCAGTTATTCTCTAGATACTTTTTAGCAATTAAAATATTTTTTGTAATTTTAAAATTATTTTTTTATTTAAGAATCATAAGTACTCACTATACTTATCATTTAAAGTGGTAATTAAGTATAATAATTAGTTATGAAGTGTCAAAAATGTATAATTAAATAACTGGATTAAACTTTTATGTCATCAGTAAAATACATTGTTTAATGTCCTATTAGTCTTATGGAATGGGGTGTAGCATGTGTGAATATTTTTTTCCGTCTAATTTATCAATAAAACATAAATAGCAAAAAACAAAAAAGATAAACTTAAAATCTATATGCAATAAGCTTTAATGTTAGAAAAACAAGCATGTTGTTATGAAAAACTCGATTAAACTTTTGTGCATAGCCGCACAAGATTTCTGATTTTTGAGCAGAGAGAAAAAAATCTGTAGATTATTACTTCGAGCTCCTCAATGAAGCAGGACTAAATGGTGAAGATGAAAGAGCTGGCTTTGAAAGAATATCCAGCTCTGCTGACATGGATGCTATGCTATTATATGAGTTTGCTGGAAAAAGATATTGGTAATCTCTTCAATCTTGAAGCAGATTGTGGAAACTAAGAAGTATTTCAGAAATGTCCATAGGAGATTGAAAGGGGACATACCAAAATTATCACATTGCCATCCTAGACAAAATACATAAGGATTCTTATTACTTCTCTGAGGTGTTTACAACAAAATGACTTAAAGAACAGACCTAAACTGGATGAAAATGCAGAATGAAAAACACTACTGGTACTGTTCTCATCTGGTACTCACTATGTAGGCTAACTTACAAAGACCTTTTCTTGGGTTCTCTACAGATGAGTATTACACTATCCCAATGGTGGTAAGTTATATACAGTATTGGCCATTAATAACAATCCATCATGTTTTTTTTGATACCATTCAACTTTGACTGATAATAAATCAATGATTGTTTGACTCTTTTTGAAAATAATAAGTGTTAGTTGATGACCATCATATTTTCTTTCAAATAAATATAGATAATTATAAAAATATGAATTGATACGCCAACTATCTTTTTTTTTTTTGACACACCTTATAATCTAAAATAATTATAATGGCCAAAATTAATAACCCACTCTAATATTTCAAACTTCCTTCAAAATTACATATGTCTTTGATTAAAACTTTGAACTTATTTACAAACTAATACTAACTATTAGAAATTTTTAAAAGTTGTTACAAATATTTGAAAAATTTATGAAAAACAAAATATAAAAATTAGTTTCTAATTAACTACAACATTTCAGCAATAAAACAATCAAAATGACTAAAAAAACTATTGATAATATGATAAAATGTAAAATTATAGCAATCAATGAAAAAATATCTCAGTGAGAAAAATTGCAAAACATTTAAACACAGCACATGCAACTGTTAGCAGAATAATCATCCAATATCATGAATACAATTGAAAATCTTCTGTGTCTTGGAAGACCCTGCATTTCAAATGAAAGAAATGAACATTCACTTATTCAAATAGTGAAAAAAAAAAGAAAGTTATCATTTACTGATTTGGTGAAAAAAATAGAAACTTATCATCTACTGATCTCAGTTGAAAATGGCAAGAAGCTTCTGGTGTTGTTGTTATTGCTCAAACAATTAAAAGAGTACAACAAAAAGCACAACTAAAAGTGGTGCGAGCTGCTTGCAAAAAAACCACATCTATCGAAAAAATATCAGAAAGCAAGAAAAAACTGGTATTTAGCTCATAAAACTTGGTTTAAGTGCATGTGGCACACTTCTCATTTCAGCAATAAAATGAACATTCAGGTTGATTCAAGAAAAAACCGAATAATGCTGAGAAGAATGCCACATGAAAAAATGCACCCAGATTATTCTATGTGTAGAACAAAACAAGGTATTGGTAGTATAAGGCAAATGGGCCTGCATGAACTATGAAGGTGTTGGTTGCTTTAAAATCTTAAAGTCAATAATCAAGAGCTCAATTGCATAGAGAATTTTTTAAACTTTTTTTAATTATGATTTGTTTATTTTATTGTTGTGGTTTATTTTAGCCATATTTTTTTTGATACATATAAACACTTGTTTTCATTTCAATATTTTAGTTTCGAATTTTCTTTTTTTTTTTTATCATTTTTTATAAAAATTTATATTGTGATCATTTGATTTATTCCAATAAAAAAAATTTGTTTTTATTTTTATAATATTTAATTTCAAACTTATATTATAATACAATAACATGATAGATTGTCATTAATGGCCAATACTATAGAAGTTGGCTTAAGTCTCTCAGAGTGAGACTTTAAGTTGTGACTTTTTGGCATCCCTGCACTCCTGTCTGGTTAAAACATTTGAAGGCATAAAAAGATCAATTGTTAAGAAATCTGGTTTTGAATTAAAAGAACTTTGTATAGCTTAATAATGTAATACTCTATTCAACTATGTTATTAAAATTATTAATTTTTATCAAGTAAAAAATAGATACAGTAGAAAGGGAATGTATGTGATGTAAATTGTAACTTGTTTATTTCTTCCAAAGCTTCAAAAAATAAATAAAAAAATGTGCAGATTTGTGAACATGTTGGTGATCTGAGTTTATGGCAGGTAAAACTAAATAATATTTTATTTAAAAACATTTTTTTAAATCTATTAATATGTTTTACAAATCTTGCATCCTTTACATATCTTACATATCGAACAGCTGCTTGAAGTTTACACCTGCATATGGGAATATATATATATATATATATAAAGAAAAAAAAAAGACCAAAATCCATGAGCATATTGAATCTTCCTTTTTAAAAAAAACCAGATATGTTGGTTATAGTTAAATGACCTCTTCCAGAATTACAACTTATACAAGGATTTGTCAATTATATTTTCTCAAAGGGAGTTTTACAGATTTTAGGCAGAGAGAACACCATATTCTGGCCTGAAAGTTGAAACTGGTTTTATAAAATTACCATATAAGAACTTTATAATAATTTTAGGAGCAGTATTTACTGGAAATTATTTTTAATTAAGTTAAATAATTCTTTGTTTAGCATAAGATTTTTGAAGGAAATGCATATCATGTTTTTCTTGCTGAAATTATTCCAGCACTGTTGCTATTTTTAGCTTCATTATTAAAAACAATGAATAATATTCTCAAATGATGTTTAGGCACTGGAAAGGTTTCTGAAAACTTATCTTGATATTTGCAACAATGTACAGATCTATCTTTACCTCTTAAAATACACATCATTCTTGAAGACAGAAACAATATTTTCAAGAGCTTATATGCTAGGGCTTATTTCTGAACAAGTTGAAATCCATAGAGAGTTTCTAAAGATATCAAGTTAGATTGATCACTAAAATGTGTCATATGGAGAGAATTTGATGAAAACTTTTGTTGAATTTAGTTTCACAGATCTTTAATAATTTTATTTTTTTTTTGTTTTTGCTTTATTTGATTAATTTTTTAATAATTGGTTTAGTTTTATTATTTTGTATTTGAAAACTTATTTTTGAAATAATATTTTAATTGCATTATTTCTATTAAGCTAATCAAAAGCATCACTCCAAGTGGATTTAAATTATGCAAAAACCTATGGCATCATTGCTCATTCTAAATTTATAATAGTTTTAAAAAATCTGGCAGGGAGCTGAAGTAATTTTTGACTGATAACAACTTTCTCTAACTTTAAAAAAGGATTATTTTTACCCAGCACCAAAATTTAAAACATTTTTTTGAATCAAAAATAAAAGTTGATAAAAAATCTAGGATAAACAGCTAGGATTTCAACAAATTTACAACCTCTACATAAAGTTCTTAAAAGATCTTAAACAGTTTTTTGTTGACATTTTTATTGATCTTGAATTTGTGGAGGGCCACTGGGGGGGAGCTGGTAAAGTTACATAAAGCTTTAGTAAAGAAACTGGTGATGATAACCCTGATAAATAGGTAAGTACTTTGAAAAATCAAAAAGTCTAAATAAATTAATAAATTATAACTGAATGTGAAACATTTCTAAATGAACTCTGCAATGAGCTTGTATGTCACATCTAAGAGATAAAGAAGAATACTCTGGAATGACTGGAGACTGAAGACATATGACTCCTTTGTTGTGAAGAGACAAAATATCTTTTTGGAAAAAATACATTAATACTTTTTTGTTAAAAGTCAATATATTGAAAGGTTGTAGATTTAATTAAATTCATAAGAATGCTTGTTTTTGTATTATTTTTGGTTTAAATTAGCAAAAAAACACTATTTAGAGTGAGAAAAATTTGATTTTTTAAACTAAAAAAAAAAAACTGTAAAAAACTAAAAAAGCAAACAAAGAACATTTTTTCAATTTCAACTTAAAAAGAAATACTTATAACAAAATGCAATTTAAAAAATTAATTAAAGTAACCTTTTGAAATGAGAATTTACAGCAGCTTCCCACAAAAACTTCTTTGCTCCAATATCATAAACACCTATTTGACCATTAGATCGACCAAGAAGCAGCTGAAAAGATGAGGTCTATCTGAATAGTCCAAAGTAAAAAAATCTATCAAAAAAAAAAAAAAAAAAAGCAGAGAGAGAGACATTAAGAGCAAAAGAAAAGAAATTGTAAAAATAGAAGAGACTGTACTTTATTATCTGTTAATGGAAGCCAATCTACTGAAAGTATATCCATATCCAAACTAATAATTGAACTTGAAGAGACAAATGGATGACATTGCCACACTCTGCAAGAAAAAGAATGAGTTTTGGAAAAAAACACAAGGATATAAATACAAGAAAAGCATAAGAAAAAATATACATAATGAAGCACTAAAAATAGACTTCTGTTGCACCAAATCTCTAAATTATCATATAATTATTTCAACAGCGATTAAATAAGTTACTTCATTTTCTAAAACAACTAGAAAGAAACCACAAGATTTTTAAAAACATTTTAGCTATAAACTTACTTTAAAACCCCCTCTGCATCAAGGCTTGCAACAGAAGTACTATTAGAAGAGAACTTGCAGCAAACAATTAATGCACCATGCTCTTTGAATTCATCCTGAAAGAATAATAGATGACCATAGAAAACTAAAAGGCAGAGTTTATACTTTTCAATATCAAAACAAACTAATTAATGGATATTTCTGGTGTTTTTTGCAAACTAAGACAAGCCCAACAATACAAATTATAACAGAATAACTAACAAACAAAAATTTCTGGCAAGTAAAAAAAACAAAAACATTAGTCAAAGTCATTAACTCTCTATTTACTGCCATGCAAGCTTAACTAGTCCTAAAAATGATTTAATTTTACTAAAAGTCTTCTTTTTTTTTTTTTCAAAATATTTAAAAACTTTTTATATCGGGAATTGTGAATTCACTACCATGAACAATTAAATAAACAGTAATCAGAGTGCATTTTGAAAAGATTAATCATCAATACAACATACCTAATAAACAGTTTGTATTACACACCAAAAATATGAAAATAACAAACTCTGTTAAGAGGATTCTTACATTGCTTAGTATAATAAATGGAGCATCTGAATTTTCTTCTGCATAACTAAGTGTCTTATCTAGTGCTTCTGAAACTGTACTAAAATGGTCTCTCTTTATACTGTCTAAATTTAAATCTTCAGAAGAAACTACTGTCTGCTTTTTATTAAAGGAAGGTTTGCGTAATGTATTTTCCTCTAACGATGATTGCTTGACACTGATGGCTTCTTTTTTTATTTGCTTTGTTTCTTTTTCTTTAGAGCCTAAAAACTTCCATGGGACAAATCTTGTTTTTACTGTTTGTAACTTTTTAGCCTCTTCTCTAAAATAGCAATAAAAGTCTCAGTTTAACAGACAGCTAAACTAATTTAAAATTATTTTTTTCGTAAAACAGCTTAATGCATTAAACTTTTGGCTAAAGATACAATAATAAAAAACTAAGTGAGAATGAAAAAATTAAAAAGATTAAACTCAAAGCAAGGATCACTCTTACTTTTGCATGGATTCTATCTCAAAATCATCTGTTTGAGTGGCAACATTAAATTTGCCAAGAAGGCTTAGAAAACGAAGCCGATTCAGCTCTTTTTCATAGTTTAAAACTTGCATTTGGAGCCTTTTATTCTCTTCTTGCACTTGTTCTAACTTAATTTTCTCTTTTTCAAAATTAAGCAAAGAAGGAAGAGCTTTTTTTAAGTTAAAGTAATTTTTTCTGCATAAATAAAAAAATATATATATTTTGAAGATTTTTAACAACCTTTGTTCTACATATATAACTGAACATAAGCTCAACATTTAATAAAACTTTCTTCCTCTAATATTTTAATTTTAAAAAATGTAAAACAATTTAAACAACGTTAAATTATGGTTAATATACAAAAAACTTAAACAGTAAAAATATGTATTTAAATATATACTACAAAAAGGATACTGATTTGTGAAAAAATGGTGTCTAAACAGTTGGCTAGTGATAATAACACAGAATCTTGCCAAATCTTTGTGAAATACATTCCAAAAACTTTATTTTGCTCAGCATTTTTTATGAATGGTAATACTAAAAGATGAAAATTAAACTTGGAATAAAATCATGTTAAATCACCTGTTTCTATACTAATTTTGGTTGCTGAGAGTTAAATAATTTATCTGCAAAACAATAAACAAAAATATTGTTGTAAATTAATGAAAACTCTTACTAAACCAATCACTCCAAACATCTTCATGTTGCAAATCAACTGCATATTTTTCAAAAAACTCATTGACCCTTTCTGGCTTATTACTTTGCAATGCATGTACAACATACAATCGCAATATATTTGTTTCCAGTTTCTTCACTAATTTATATGTTTCATGCCCAAGTTGGCAGAAATAACATTTTTCAAAATAACGCCAATAATTCTTTAAGTTAGCTATTTCATAATTTTGAATGTATTGGGAAAATTGATCCAATATTTTATCCACCTAAACAATTTACAAGCATAAGTTATATTACACATTAAATCATCTTAATCAAAAATTAAAATAATCCCATAATAGATCTTGTATAAATGAAAAATATAAATTGAAAAAAGCATTAAAGCATTTTTTTTTTAATGTACATACTGACTAACCTTAAATGATTTATTATTATCATTTTTAATTTCAGTTTCCAAACATTTCAGAGATGCAGTGAAACCTCTAAAGATCAGGTATTCTCTTAACATTGAGTCAATGCTTGAGGATAAAGCAGCCATCTGGTGGATTTTTAATTTAAAAAACCAGCTGTTTTGCTATAGGGATTGTTCAAAATAACTTTAGTAATTTCTATGTGATATATCAATTTTTAAGAAAACCTATAGTTTTTATGTGTTTGTGTGTGTCATTATGTATATATGTATGTATGTATGTATGTGTGTGTGTGTGTGTGTGTGTGTGTGTGTGTGTGTGTGTGTGTGTGTGTGTGTGTGTGTGTTTGTACGTATGTATGTATGTATGTATGTATGTATGTATGTATGTATGTATGTATGTATGTATGTATGTATGTATGTATGTATGTATGTATGTATGTATGTATGTATGTATGTATGTATGTATGTATGTATGTATGTATGTATGTATGTATGTATGTATGTATGTATGTATGTATGTATGTATGTATGTATGTATGTATGTATGTATGTATGTATGTATGTATGTATGTATGCATGCATGCATGCATGCATTTAAACATACACAGAAAGTTTGACCAAAGTAATAGCCATGTCGCAGCACTAAAACTAAACCGTTTTTTATGTAATAGCATTATTTATAGATTTATAGTAAAAAAATTTTTTGATATATAAATGAGGGGCTATCGCATATCTTTTGATAAAAAATGTATCTGAAAAATATTAATGAAAAATTAAAATTCTCCGTTAATTTTAGAATTCCGGAAACTTTAATTATAGTACCGGAAACAAAATCAGTTGTTAGACAACAGGGGTTAAAAAAGTTAACTTCTTAATTTACCACACTTAAATAAACATTTAAATTTGTATAAATTTTTAAAAAAACAAAGAAATATTTTTAAATAAGTTCCCGCTAGTCAAAGTTATTCCAAATTTGTTACTTTCGATTTGATATGTGAGAATGCAATAATCTACCAAGACATCTGAAGATTCAGAAAAATGTAACCGTTTATGGTGTAATGTTTAGAGTGTTGTATGAACACACACAAGCAGGCGGACAAAAATATTTTCATAATTTTCTCCCAACTTTTTTGTAGTTGATATGATAAAAATATGTTGCTAAAGAACATTTTTCAAACGTTTCACAATCCACTTTTTTAAAAGGGCTATTAATGTCATTTATTACAGTTAGAAACATGATTCCAAAGAACAAAATCTTGAAGATAACATGATTCCAAAGAATAAAATCTTGAAGATTGAAATTGAACTTCACAACAGCGATATTAAATTTGTTCTTGCGCTGTTTTCACTGTAAAAAAAATCTTAAAAAAACTTTTAAGCTTATCCATTTTTTTAATGGAATTTTTTTAATGTTTTTTTAAATAGTACTGCTATAAATGTAAATTGCAATCTAAGAAAATATATGGTTACATAATTATAATAGTTAAAGAATTGCCTTAACATCATTCTGTGTTAAATCACCACGAACAAAATCTTATTTAATTTCATCTTTCAAATTCATCTTTCGTAACAATTGAAGAAGAAATAAAAGCATTATGTAAGTTGTTTTATTATTGATCGTTTTTTAGCATGATGGATTCGGTATTTTTTTAATTGTTTATATTGACTTCTGCTAATATACCAAGAGGTGCTGGTAAATTGATAATGATTTTTCCAGTGTGAGCGAGAACTTTATGAACAGTTGCTGGAATTTTATACCAACTATACTATTTAAGATACATTCTCTAAAGCTCTAAAAACAATTTAAGATACAGTCTGTATGTATCCTTTAAATATGCGTCAATTTTTTCCGGGTTGATTTGATTCTCGGTAGTTGAAAGCAATACTTTTTACTTCTGTATCAATCGTTTTAACGCGTTTTGCTGCATTTTTCAATAGTCCATGTAATTTTACCTGTATTTTCGATGCAGCTTCTTCGATGACTTCGTTAGGGGCGCAACATTTTTTTAATGCTTCAAAACATCATGAGGCAAATATCTTGAAGTTGTTTCGTTACGTATTATTTTATATCCCGATTAACTAAAAGCCTCTTTAACTGATATCATTCCTTGATGATTGAATAGAGCGAATGTTGTAGAACTTTTTTCATTCTTTAAAATGTGCCCGATAACTTTTACAAGATCAAGATTCCTTCTATAAAAATGCGATACGTGTAGTACTGAGTCCCCATCAAGCAACTCCTAAATCATAATTCAAATCAATTATAATTTTCGTTATAAATTTGTGTCAAAAAAAAAGAAATAATTGCTCATGCTTACAATTAATTTTTGGTTATGATAATAAGTTTTTGAATTACACCACAGCAGCTTAAATACCTGTAGAGGTAACAAAAAAAACAAAAAAAAAACAAAAAAAAAAACGAAATTGGTGATGAGTACATATGACCCACAAACAGAAGTTTAACACTAGCAAAACATAGTTTTCCTAGTGTTAATCTCCTGTTTATGGGTCATTAGAATCATTTTAAAAAATTCGCAAAACAACAAATCAATTTTTCGTTAGTGAGTAGCTAAGAAACTAAAAAGAACATTAAAGAAGACGAAGGACAGAAAATTTTCAAATCATTTTATTTTCAAATGATGCAAAACTGGCGCTAGATTTTCCTTCAGAACTTGTCAATATACACCTTGAACCTGACCAAAATTTTGCTTTGGAAAATCCGAGGGAAAAAAGTTGCTGATCGCATGAGTTGTGAATTCTATTGCTACTTTTAATTTTTCTTGTTTTATAGTTTTTTTATTATTTTTACAAACTTACCACAAAATTATAGCTATAAAGCTCATTGCATTACTTTTCTAACGAATTATTGTGACCTAGGAGTTTTTATCAATTGGATTTTTAACATTGGTTAAAAATCCAATTGAGGTGAAAAAAGGTGAAGCATGTTTTTGCGGTAAAAAGCTTGCTTAATCTGCCCATTTTCAACTTTGACATCCAATTTCTTAGAAACTACACAGGCAAGAAAATTGAAATTCTGGATTGTTTAACAGTACTTACTATTGATAGAAAATCATAAAAAAAGGACTGGCGAAATTTGATTTTCTAATTTTTGTCTGTCTGCTTGCCAATAGTGAAGTGGGTATATCAGAACCAGAGTCAGTGTTAAAGTCTTCATATTTCTGGCGGTAATTAAGCAGAGTTAGAACTTTAACTCATTTTTATAAAATAATTATCTGGATCTCACGAAGCAGAAGAGAAAGGCAAATAATGTGACGCGAATTAAACCAGATTTTGAACAAAAATCTGAAGTTTATACTAATTCTACATGAATCTTAAAGAAGTTCTATAGAATCTTCTATAGAATCTCGAAATTCAATAAAAATTCTATTATAACTCTAAAGAACTTTTTGTCCTGTGAAACCCTGTCACAAATCCTTTTTTTTTTCTTACTTATTGCTCGGTAAAGGCTGCTCTGTAGAGTCTCAGATTTTGGAGTAGCAGAGTTGAGCTATCTGACAGAAAAAATTAATTATCAACATTAGCTAGAGAATAAATATAGAAGAATTATCAAGGAACAAACGAATAAACAAAAAAGTGTTGTCACTAAAATAATGTTGTTTCTGCTAATCCTGACCTGATTAAGGCATCACTCTCTTTTGTTCGTGTTCAAATACATATTTCATTTCATAGAGCTTAAATAAGGTTGAAAAATGAAGATACGGTTGAAAAACGAATAAAAATATCGGCTTCGGTTGGTATTGGGTAGTTAACATAATAAATTTGATTTTTTAAAACTTCCCTGTTACTTAGATAGTTCGCACTTACTTTGATTAAAAAAAAATTTCTTTTTAAAATATTCTGTTAAATTAGCAGAAACACATTGTCAAAGTCCTGATTACATTCATAATTGTCAAAATCCATTTACATTCATAAACATTATTTTCAGATTCATACTTTTTTCGAAGATTTAATGTTTCTGCATTAAATACTTATCTCTTTCACATTATATTCTCTCATTTAGGGGAGATAGGCGTACCTTAATCCTTTTTATGGTTTATGGTTGATTACTTGAAAACCCTTGCAGACTACAATACTATTTTCATTATTTTTAAAAGAATCTTTGTTTCTTTATTCAAATCAGCAAGCTAATCCTGGTCCAAATAATATTTAGTAAGCAGAAATCAACTTTATAACATCACCTACAAACGATCAAAGTGCCCCATAGTGCAGATCAAGGTGCCCCTTAATAAAAAGTTGGCAATAAAGCATAATTAAAAACATAGTTTTTCAAACTTCTGCCAAGAGATTCACATTTAAAGTTTAGTGAACAAGTTTTTTCATCAGAAATTCTAAGAAATGTTAGCAAAAACTGAAAAATCAAAATCGAAAATTAAATGTCAGCATTAATTAACTAAACATGAAGAAAAACAACGTAAAACTAAATGAATGAGAAACAGTGGCATAAATTTAGCAGCTATTTATAAATACAGACGCTCATAATAAATTGACCAAGCGTCTGCTACGCACGGGTATCGAATCCCGATACCAAGCGTGCACCACTGCTCAATAGCCCGATCTTTTTCTTTAATAAGAACAGCATGAAAAAACGTTAGACAAAAAATTACTCTTGTTCGCAATCATCTTATTTAAAGGTTTGACCTTTCGTATTGACAGTTTCAAGTCCAGCAGCAGCTGATGCATATTTATGTCTATCGAAAATTCAACAAAATTAAATCGAGTATTATTACTTTATCTTGATAAAATAACTTACCTTTTTATTTTTTATTATTAATTTTATTTATCTAGCAAATGGAAATATTTTTTCTTTGTGCGTTGAATGCATTTCAATAGTTATTCTAATGTAATTAAATACAACAAATTATACATGTATCATAATTTTAGTATGGGGCACCTTGATCCTCAGATCAATCAGCCCCCTGTAAGAGAGATCAAGGAACGCCTATAGGTATACATCATGTAATAATGGCTGATAAATAACATTCAACGGCAAAATTATACCATAAAATATACGTCGATAAAATACCTAGTGACTGCAGTTGATATTTTACAAATATTTAACATAGTAATAAAAATATGTGAATAATTCTCATGTTTATCAAATTTACTTTTTATCGTGAAAATCAAACTTTTATTTCTTAAAATTCGTAAAATTGATTTTTTGACAAAACAACAGCGAAAATAAATAGCCGGAAGTATATGCTGATAGTAACTTATGACGTCACGCAGATATAATTATAAATAGATGATGTAGCGCTAAAAGATCAAGCTGCCCCACAGATCAAAGAGCCCCCAGCTTCTCTACATTACATTCTCTTATTCATATTGTATTCAATGTCGCTATCATTTGAAAAACCCTTTCAATCTCAACCTATTTTCCTAAAGCTTGTTTTTCTCGTTTCTATTTTGCTGAGATAATCATTGCCAGATGTTTGACCGCTCATTTTGCTGCCATTGAGTCTATACAGTAAAAATCTAAAAGCAGTAAAAGTCTAGACTGCATGGCAGCAAAAAGATCGGTCATTTCAACTGACCGAAAACGTGTATGTTTTTTTTATGTATCATATTACGAAAGCACGTTAACAGTAAAGCACGGCGTTTATTAATGATTTCAAAAAAACTTCAAATATGTTTGCTCTAAACAATAAAATTGTCTTGCTGCAGTCTTGCGTTGTCTTATTAGAAAACAATCCAAATGTAATGTAAATAGTAGATAATCCTGTCTGTAAACTTTGAAATCATCATTAAAAAACTTGGTAGTTTAAATTCATCAGTTTGATTTATCGGCCTGCATTACTAATAAATTATAGGATGATAAAAACCCTGAAGAATTATTTCAGAACATTTAAAAAAAAAAAGTTAATAGAGATAACTTAATATGGTTAAAGGAATAAAAATTTTTATTGACTACATTTGTGTGTAAAAAAATTTTTTGCATGAAAAAGAAAAAAAAGCACCAAATATATTTTCATTGATATTTTATAACAAATATAAGTTTCAAATTTGATTTTCAATTTGATCATAGTTTTTTTTTTTTTACTTAGCAAAAGATTTGAGTAACTCGAACTCTTTTGGTTTTGTCTGGTGACCATGGCATCGTCAAGATTTCAAACTTGCATTGTTTGCTTAAACCCCCAGCTTTTGCTGAACATTCGTTCACTTTCTTCCCGTCACTATCTTCTGTATTTGGACACACTGACTCAACAATTTTTACAGAAATGCGGTAGTAATTTCCCAATTGTCCAGTTGATACCTGACGGTTGCCCTTTTCAATTGAATCCAATACCATCCTTTTTTTAAATAAAAAAAAAACTTAAACAGAATTGTATTTAATGCAAAAGTTGAGTTATGAATAATATATAAGTTGAATTGTATAAAAGATTTTATAAAAAAAGCTTCTTCATGTTTATTTAACACATTTTAAATGTAATTTGAATTTACATCAAGTTTCTGTAAAATATTGAGACAAAATAATTCAATTAAGCTATTAATACCTGAATTGATATTCTTTTCTATCATGTCGAGAATTTAATTTATCAACAGCCATATCAATGCCGGTTAAAAGACCTTCAGCTTTTTTTATTTCATCCATTGTCATGTCAAAGATCATGGCGCGTGAAACGGCACACAAAGCGAAGAATAGTGCAGCAGAATACATTTTTGAAAAAAAGAGAAATGGACACTGGAAGCAAAAAGGAACATGAAATAAGGTATTTTTTCTTTTATACTTTTGTAAGCTTAAAATAAATATATTCTATTGTTTTAGCTGGCTATGAGTTTTATTGTTGTCAATAATGGTGGGTGTGCCTTGGCAAATACATTCAAAACAGGTGCTCAAACAGTTTTCAAAATACCAACAAATTAAAGAATAAAAATCCTTAATTTGTTGGTATTATGTAAAAAGCATGGTACATATGTAAAAGTATTTTATATAAATGATTTTTACCTAATAATATTACCCATTGATTTTTCCTTGGATTCTTAACTGATACTTTAAGTTTATTTAAGAAGATAATATAGTTTAAATGTAAACTAAAAGAACCAATAAGCTAATTAGCAGACCAGCAGTAAGAAAAACATTTAAAGTACGTTAAATAAAATCTCCTTAGAAAAGTTCAGTTCTTGAGAATCAATTTTTACTTACGAAGCTTATATTCAAAAAAATTCATGAGCTTTCAATAACAAATGTGATTGATAAAGGTTGGTTGTTTGTATTTCGGCAAGTTTAATTTTAGACAAATCTTTGATAATTTAGTAGAAAAAAACTGTTAATTTAACAGCATAACTATTATACAAGAATAATGTATTATCTATGGAGGCTACAAGGAAGAATTCTGTTAGACGAACTACATATTTTTTGAGTCTAATTAAAAATTACTTTTCAAGTGACGGAAGGAGGTCAGAGGTTTCTAAAATGGCTTCTGAGAGATATGATAATATTGAATGATTTTTTTCCAGCTGAGAATGAGGACACTGGTATTCTCTGAAAAAAAGATCAAACGATTTTCATTGTGCTCATCTTAAGCCATTTTGTTTTGCTCGTCTTAAGCCATTTTGTTTTGCTCGTCTTAAGCCATTTTGTTTTGCTCATCTTAAGCCATTTTGTTTTGCTCATCTAAAGCCATTTAAGTTTTAATAGTCACGGAAGGACCGCAAGGTATAAAAAAAAAGAGATCTCTTTATTTTTATTTAAATTCCTAAAATTTTTGATGTTTAATAACATAAAACAGCTTCAACTATCAAGTTTGAAAATCTTTAGATTCTTTACAATTCATTATATTTAACTTTAAAGACGAGTATTTCTATTTCATGCTGTGATATGTTTTTTCAAAAGGTTACTCGGCCACGTAAGAACAAAGATTTTCCTACTAAAAGCTAAACACCCCTCTAGCTAAAGGAGATTGGATATAATAAATATTATCAAATATTTCGTAGTTAAAAATCTCAATTAACAATTGAGATTTTTGACCAAACAAATCAAAAATCAGATTGCTCTTTAATGTTATTAATGTCCACTTGACATCACCAACCTTTTTTTTTGCATTATTGATAAATTTGTTTTTGTTATTTAGTTTTCTTTGGAAAAAGAATCCAAAATATAAATAAAAAAGCTGAAAGCATTATCGTGAACTTGTTTTAAGTAGCAGAGTTATAATCTTTCATTTTAACCAACTTGTTTTCGCGCTTCAAAAATAGCAAAGTTAACATTCCAATCACTAAACTGGTAAAACAGTTTTCCTACTAAAAAAAGGTGACAAACAGCAACAAGAGTAATAGTTTTTGTTGTTTAATTTTAGAAGTTTCCATCTCTCCATCAAAAAGGTTACCTTTTCGAACTAAAAACAAAGCAGCCAATAAAGAAACAACAACATATTTATTAACCATATATAATATAGCAACATAGGAAATTAGAAAAATCTACTTCTATATTTGAAAACCCTGAGTATACTCGCCTCTTGTATTTTAATCTTAAAGAAAATGGAATGCATAGAAATGGTTTAAAAGAAATGGTTTAAAAGAAGCTTATTTCACAAAACAAACCAACAAAAGAAGGAGTTAAAGTTTAAAATAGAAAATCTACGTTAAAATTATGTTTTAACTTATATTTTTAAACGAAAAAGATTAAAATATAAATTAAAATATTATTCATAACAGAAACTGATGATATATAAACTGATGGGAATCGTGTATATTGTTTTAAGTGTGCTACTTGTAACTTTTTTAAAACAAGATTAGTGCATTAGGTTCCAAAGCTACCGATCATATAAGAGGTAAAGTAATGATCGCTAATTTACTCTCGGCCATCCTTCAATAATTCGATTTCTTTTTAAGCATCTGAATAAGCTTAACTTGTAGAGATGGTTCCTGAACGATTTGTTGACGTAACAGTTTACGACTCCATTTGTTATAGAGGACAACTTTGCACAAAATGCGGATATGCTGAATAGATAAGTAGGAACATTTATTTCTAACATTGTCAGCAACGTAACAAAGGCATACGGTGTCCAAAAAATGAAGAAAGCTATCGCTGAAAGACTAAATATCTTTAAATAAACTTTCTCCAAAAGTTTTGTCAAGTGAGGAGTCGCCTTTATTTGGAATTTGCGGTCTGAGGAGGATTTATTGCTGAGAAATAACGCAATGGTGATTACTAAGCCAGGTAAAACGAAACAGAAAATCTCCACAGCTAGCACATAAGATAAAGTATCCTTTCTAGAAAATTTCCAGTCTAAAGAGCATCTGTGATGATCGACATCTATTTCATACGTAGACCAACCGATCAATGGAAATAAAGCCCAGATGAAACCATATGCGTAGCAGAACGTTATAGATAATACTTTGTAAAAGCGATTTTTGCAATTTTTGTAATAAAAAATAGGGCATTTAATTCCAACTGCTCTAATAATAGACACAACTGTCAAATGCATAATATTCACAACTGCAAGAGCGTACGTTAAAGAACCACTTCCTATACAAACAAAATCTCTTTTAATTGGGTGGAATCGAATTGTCATCAGTATTTCAGGAATTAATCCGACCAAGATTTGAATAATGTCCGAAACAGATATGCTGACAATAAATAAATGAGAAATCTCGATTTTTGGCATTTTAAAAAAGATAATGTAGCAAATGATCAAATTCAAAATCAAAGATAAAATGATCATTGTAATTGAATATAAAGTTGATAAGAAGGTGTAGTTGTCAAACATTGGAGCCTAAAAACAAAACAAAAAATATTTCTTTAGTAAACGTATAAAATTCAAATTAAATTCGACGTTAAATATATTACGCAATAAGCTTAAATATATATCGCATTATGCAATATATAGCATTATGCTTACCCAGTTTACGTAAAAAGCAGTTTACTACACAACTTGGATGAGTTTCTATACCTGATGAATTTCTATATCAACAGTTTTTAAAATAACAAGATTTGCATTACGTTTTTAATATCAATTATAAATTAGATTTTTATCTGCAACTAAAAATGAAATTTAAAAATACCATTCACTTTGTGTTACGCTTATATTTCTATTTTTAAGAATAATATAATATTTATTTAAAATTTTTTGTAATTCTAAGTTCTTTTTTCGATTACGGTTTCTCTTTTATTTTATTTCTATTTTATTTTGTTCTGATAACGATCTTCTTTATCAATGCGATTTCTAAAATGATTCTGATTTTTTTATTTTCATGAGTTTTCATTTGGCTTTGATTTCTGACTTTTTAAATTCAGAATTCACGCTGATTTACAAGTCTCTGAGTGTTATTTTCGCTTAGTTAGTAAAAGCTATTTAAAATATTACTGGATCCTTGTTCTCAGCGCAACTAAACTATTTACACTTTTATACAAATAGATATGCGCGTTATAAGTATGTATATATGTGTGTGTAATATTTAAATGTAAAGGTGTGTAATATATATACATGTAAAACAGCTGATAATAGTATACATGCAAAGTTTAACTTGAACTAATAATTATATTAAATTCAAAAAAAAATGTTATCGTTTAACAACTAATTAAAAGTAAAAAATAATAGAAGAGATGTACATAGCATATATACGGTAAATTGCATATACAGCATACACCGTAAATTGTTGCTACAAATTAAAAATAAATAACATGAAGGAGCATGATTCTTGGCAAAGATACCGACTCCGTGGGTGTCGGCATCTTTACCAAGAATCAAGTTCCTTCATGTTATTTACTTTAAGTAAAGATGCCGACTTCGTGGGCATTCGCTGTCGTAACGGGTATCCACTGAAAAATGAGATAATAAAATGAAATGGTTTCTGTATAGCACAAAGATGCCTTCGTATATGTAAATATGAAAGATGTAAATATCGTAGATGTAAATAAAATTTAAAAAATTCAGAAGTACTTTTTTTTTTATTGTAAAAATGTCGTCTGAAAAAGAAGAACAGACAAGTGAGAAAACACCGTGTAAAAGTTTTGTAAAAAACAAGTGTGAAAACGTGTGTAAAAATTTTTTATCAAAACTTCACGTGATTACACTCACGTACTTATACTCACGTGAGTACATTATAACTAAATATTGGTCATAATTAAAGCAGGAATAAGATGCTGGCATCATCAAACTCTATCAAAACGAGCGACAGCTATCTGAGCCGCAAACAGCTGTTGCTCGTTCAAAATATGGCCGGCTTTATAAAAATTTTTATAAAACCGATTATATTTTGGACGACTAATCTTGTTTCACGTTATTGCACTCTTCTGTTGCTGGAAATGATAGATTCCACTCCAGTGATCATACAAATGCTCCTCCAACATTAAAATTTAAAAGATTGACGAATTTTGAAAACAAAGTTTTGATATGGTTTGACATTAGTTCAAGAAATATGACTAGAGTCTCAAACAAGCCATCTGGTTATTGATTCAGTAGAACCACATACATTTTGCAACTAAGAAAAACAATCCAGTAAATTGTCCAAAATATTGTTATTATTATCTATTTAAATATTGTTTGAAGAAAATCCCAATTGAGGTTGTACAAGTTTCGCTAACTCTATAAAAGAAAGATGAAGCTGACGAAACGATTTTTTAGAAGAAAAAAAAGTGAACTTTGTTACTTCTCATTACAATTTAATTTTTTTTTTGGAAAAACTAGCATTTAAGGTATTTTTTTGGACTTTTACAAGTTTCACTTTTCAGCCACTCATTAGAAATAAAACAAATTTCACACAAAACTTTTAAGGCAAAAACAAAAAACCACATAAATGAAGAATTATTAGAAACCAACCCTCTTGCAATTTTCTTCTGCATAAAAATTACATCTTTTTTTTAATCAGAATGTATATCTATTATTGTTAGTATATGATAAAAACTATTACTGCTATTGTTACAGTATAAGCAAAAATAACTATTTTAGATTTAGTTGCAAATCGGTTGCAAAAGGTATGAACAAAGAAGCTAAAGGTGTTAGTTGTAAATAATTTTTATTTAGTAATATAAGTTAAATGAGTAAGTAGTTCGTTATTTTAGTGGATGATATAGAATTTTGTATAACAGGCATGAAAAACGACTTCCAGGTAATGGAATTTTGAGTTAACATAATTATAAAATTACGTTTAAGTTTGTATTGCTACAAACGGAGACGTTTATACTTATGCATAAAGTTACATCTCTGTTTTCATTAGGCGTCCTATAAGGTTTGGAGTGTCTTGTTTTAAATGCAGCCCATGCATGCATTTAGTCGAGGCAATGCGAATTCAACATCGATGATTTCAAGCTAGAGAAATTCTTTTGATCCGTTGGTTACAGTTCGTTAACTTGTGTAACTGACAAACTTGTTCTCGTTTTTTAACTCATTCTCCAATTGAGATTTTATACATTATTTTATAAATTTGTTACAAATGTTGGAAAATTATTGCTAAAATATAGTCACCATATTCCACCGAGTTTTTAAGGTTTAAACAAGTAATCAGTGAGTACAAGAATTTTATGAATCGTTGGCAGCACAGAATATTTCCACAACTCTTAATATCAACAAGACACTTGGCTTATAACAAAACTGTAGTTAATAATTGATTTCCGTTCCTTAAAAAATATTTCATGAAACTTGAAATAATGGATAAGCCTGTTTAGATAACGAATAAGATGCAAGTTGCCGCAAGCAGCCTGAGCAATAATTCTAAAAAACTTAGAATTTTTAAAAGAGGAAATAAAAATATATTGGATCAAAAATAGAACAATTTCGGCTGTATCTGAAAAAAAATTTTTTTTTCTTTTTTTTTTCAGAAAATCTTTTCATAAAAGTAAATTGCCCAAAAGACGCTTTACGCGGTTACGTGATCGAATAACAGCAAGATAGAAGCAGATGATTTCACTGAAAACTTTTTCTTAAAATTACAGATAAAAGGCAATTCCGAACTATATTTAATTATCTTGCGAGGCAAATGAACCAATTTTTTTTAGAAACAATACGAGAACCCATTGATAATGTGATTTCTATTGCATGCTTACTGAATGCTTAGTGAGAAAACGGTCTTTCTGTTTTTTGCTTAATACCACTTAATATAGGTGTTTTTTGACAAATCAAGTCTGCATATCGTAAAATTCTTGATGAATGGTACAGAGAGTCAAAATTGAAAGTGGTATGACAAATTATTTATCCTTCGTTGGTAAATAAATCATTTTTCATCGTCGTAACTTATATAGCATCACATTTTTGTGTCCAGCCCAAACTGTTGACTTGTTTAACAGGCCTTACAAGATGTTCTCGTGTATGCTTTTCGACAACCTTGCATCCATTCTAAATTCCCTTTATTTAGTTATTTATGTAATCCTCGAATCAAAATATGGTCATGTTTTTATATTCATTTGCCCAACTATCAAACATTGATTACCGTGATGTTAGGCACATCCTCTTTAACCAAAAAGGTTAAATTTTTATACCCAGATTCTTTTAACCATCATTTTGTAAAGTATTAATGGTAACAATAACACATTTTTACAGAACCTGTATTTATAGTCTGTAAAAATTATTAAAAACACTTAAATAAAATTTCACTGAGACTATGAAAAACATTGGCATTATATTTGTTGACTGTAAAAATCGAGACAATCGAGTCGGCTTACAAGACAACTTCTTTTCACTTTGATTTTTTTAAACGATCGATTTTAAATTTCTTAAATTAAATAAACTTCGAGATCTAATGCGTGTGCAAAAATGTCCAAAATCACCCGACATTATCCCAAAGAATGCTCAAGAGAACGATACTATGAAAAACATAACCGCGCGATTTATAGTTTAGTACTTCGGAATGTATAACACCATGAATAGGCTAGTTTTTACGTAATATCACAAATACGATTAGTTTTAATTACACAACTGTTCTCTTTAATTTATGAGCAAGTTTTAGAGCAGTAAAAGTTTAAGCCTTAGCTATAAATTCAGTTCGTCGATCAGACTAAAAAATGCACATGTTGACTTACAAATAATAATTAAAAAAATCTATTACACTTAAGTGTTCACATTTTCGATTACCGCTGAAAGATAGTTTCCGTTTGAGATATTCAACACCACTGAATTTAAACAACGAGATTAAGGACAATTGGACAATGATCGCTACCCTTTACTGATGATCGAATAACGCTGTCACATATGTTATCTTCTATATCTTTGGAGACAATAAAATAATCTAGTCGCCTGAAACGAACAGAAATTTACAACATTTAATGAGTTTTTAAAGCTTCTTTCTTACTTTCCGTTTATAAAAAAATGGAAAAAGAAAAAAACATTCACCATCCTACGTTTTTACTCCTAGCGTTCATCATGTATGTCCAAAATGTATATGCGCCAATCTTCTCAGGGTTAAGTTTTCTGAAGGTATCAACATAGCCATCGTCCAATAACGCAGTGAAATCCTCGCGTTCTTCTTTAGTAAAGCCAGCGTTACGGAGGTTGGTTTTCGGGTTTGCAATATCTGACACAAAATTAAAAATTGAAAAAACTAACATTTATGCAATTTTACTTTTAAAAAAATGTAAATATTACTTAAATAAAAACTAAATACCTATTTCCTTATGAGCAACGTTAAGATCTCCACAAAATATAACAGGCTTTTTCTTTTTAAGTTCTCCGAGATAGTTTTTAAGATCTCTGTTCCATTTCCTTCTATAATCTAGCCTAGAAAAAAAAAAAGGTTGTAATAATTATAAAAATATTCCCCAACATTTATTCTTTTTATTGCATAAAAGCATTCAGTAATAATATTTTTGAATAAGATTCTGCCTTTGTCTCTAACCTTTTTCTAAATATAAAAAAATTGATGGGTCTAAGAAAAAGATCTTAAAAACAAGTATTAACCGTTCGCTGGCAATTAAGCGAGGAAATGTAACTCTTACAAAAATGTTTAAGTTTACATAGATCGCCTTAAATACTTTTACATAACTTCAGGATTAAGCTTATTTGAGGGTAAGTAGTTTTTTTTTAATGGTTATCTAGAACCTTTAAAAAAAACTACTTAAGACTTATCTAGAGAAAAACTCAGAAAAGAGGAAAGTACTAAATTTAAATCAAAAACTTCTAAAAAAAGGTTTTTTATATAAAAAAAATTTTTATTAATTGAAAAAAGTTGTGCAAAACATTAACTTAAGGGTAAAATTCAAATTCTTTATAAACTTGAAAAAAATATATTTGATGAAATAATCAATGGAGACTTCAAATATAAAAACAAAATTTTACCTTACAAGCTTCGCACCTGAGTTAGGTACATCTAAAAAAGAATATATTTTAAATCATAAATGAAGTTTTTTTTTATGTTTATCTTTTGTTATAAAAGGATAAAAGATAATTGTAGTACTTATTTAAAATTTGCAGAAAAAGTCAGATGAAAATAGTTATTTGCATTTTAAGATTCATTCTCTATAAGATTCTATATTGATGTTGCATTTAAAATTCAACAAAAACATAAAATTTCTTACCGTGGTTTTGAATTTTTCTTTTGTGTAAATATTTTATATGAAAAATTCAAATTTTTTTTTTTCATTTCTTTTTAAGTAAGATAATTTTTATGCAAAACAAAAATTACTTGCTAAAAGCAGTTTTTTAATTGAAGAGTTTAACATATTAAAATACAGGCTCAGTTCATAGCCACATACAGGAGGTTACAACATAGCATTTTTCGTACTCTGCTGTTATGAGCCTTCCTTCACAATCATGTTCACTAACACCTAAAGAAACAGATTATATTGCATAAAGCAGCTAAAAGATTGCAAGGTTATGAAAAAGAAAAGTAAACAAATCCAAGGTTTTTTAAAAGTCCAATTTAGCTTAAAAAAATCTCAAGAACAAAGAATTTGATATATAAAACAGACCGGAAATGTGAAGTATTGTCTGCAACCCTTTAGCTCCATCTTAAAGCAAGTAATCAGGGAATTGCCTACCTAAGCCATTGGTTATTTTTAGGGGCTTTTGTTTTGACCATAACCTGATAAGTATAACAATATTGGTGTTATTATAGTATATTAAAATTTTTAATCATTGCCACAAGGTGAAACTACTGCATAATTTCACTACTTTTAGATTAAAAAAAAACTTATTAACTAACGAAACTCCACTGTATCCTTTTTTTTCACCATTACACCAGTACATATAGTAACCAGCTTTTGTATCAGAGGTTATTTTTGGACCATTCTGCAACTGCAGCAACTATAAAAAAAATTTAAGGCTTGACAGCAACAACAAAAAGAAAAGGAAAGCAGAAAAAAAAGAAAGTAAAGCAACCTCTCCTGGCAAATCTTTCTCAAGACATTTTGTTTCTTGCAAACATAAAATATCAGGATCTTCTTTAACTACATAACTTAAACCATCTTTCTGAAAAAGAAAAGAAATTTAAAAAAACTGAGAAGATTTATATCAAATAGTATAGAGCAGAGCAACAAATTTTGTTATATTAATTACAATGTTATCGAAATTAATATATCTTTTTATATAAAATGAGAACAAGAAAAGAGATTTTTTCTTTTTGTTTTATAATCCTTATCATTATTCTTATACATAACTCTTTAAACAGCCCAATAAAAAATATATCATTAAAATTTAATTACATTTCAAGCGTATTTATCAAACTGTTTAATATTTCAAACTAACAAAACAAAAAAAATTTATTAAAAATGCATCTTTTTAACAAATATTTTATAACCATAAAACTTACTTTAATCCATGCTTTCAGACCAGCAACATTCCAACTGCAAATTTTTAAATTTGCTGTTCTTTACACCATAGAATTAAGCAAAATAAAAAATACAAAAAATTTTACAAAAGTCTCTTAATGGTTAAAGATATAGAGTTTTAAAATGGGCTACATTTTTAAAACAAAATAAAATTGTACAATAATTTCAACTGCCTCAACATCCTGTCCTAACATTTTACCTTCCATCAATTGTATGAGTTTTTGCTTCAAAATCACACAGCTTTGCCACATCTAGTGCACCAGGATCTTTGAAATTATTTTCAGTCTGTAAAATTAAAAGCTTTTAATCTAAAAATTCTTAAAAAAAGTTAATTTAAGACTAAAATAAAATTATGATAGACAAATTAAATTAATGCTAGTAAAAAGTTTGATGACTTGCAAAAATTTGCAAAAACCAAATCACTTGAGCATTAGAAAGAAAAAAAAAGTATTTAAGGAACCATTTTAAAAAACCAAAATTTTTTCTAATTTATAATTTCTTATATATATATATATATATATATATATATATATATATATATATATATATATATATATATATATATATATATATATATATATATATAAATACATATGTAAATTGCTTGTTTAATCCCATCACTAAAAAGCTGCAATTGTATAAAAGTACCTGGAGAAATACAAACCTCTTCATTTTTTTTATTTGTATTTTCACTTTGCTTTATCTTCTTTGCTTTTTTGTTAATGCCATGCTCTGCACTCTGAAGTGTAAAGTACAAGGAAAAGAGATGAAAGTGATTGAAGTGAATAAAATTACCAACCAACAAACGAATTATCATTGTACTGAAACAAATAAAATATAACTTAGTTTTTCAAACTAATTTCTATTATGTCAAGATGTTAACAGACTTTTATTGAGATTTGTGTGTGTGTTTATATATATATATATATATATATATATATATATATATATATATATATATATATATATATGTATGTATATATATATATACACACACACACATACACTCGCATATATATATGCATACCCTTTTTCCCATGGTATTAATTTGATGATAATATCTGAAACGAAATAAAGCTTACATATACTATTTATTTTTTCCATATACTACTTACACATTTCTAAATTATCTAAAACAGGAGTTAATGTATTTAGAGTACTTTGGTGGTAAAGTATGACACTTTAGGAAGTATTTATAGGCAGAAATTAAAGTATGTAGGATATTTTTGTATTTGAAAACACAGCTGTAAAACCAGACGTAAAAAATTTAAATATTATTTGCTATCCTCCCTTTTTCTTCTTTCCATATATAATATTGATATGACTATGCAATGTTAAACTATGCAAGAACAATTTAAAATACTATATTTTACGTAAGAGTAAAACTTTAAAATCCATATTCCTCAAAAGTTGTGAAATGTGACTGGTCTGTTTTTTCCCCTGTGGTCTTCATATATTTTTACTATGTATACTTTTAAATGGTGCAGTTTTTAGTTTTCCTTTTTTGTTTTTTTTTTAATAGTAATAAAAACTTAACTGTTTTTTTTTTTTTTTTTAAAAAAAAAAAATCAAAGTGCACCGCATTAAATAGCTTGACGATGTGGAAAAAATATTTAATTATGAGATTTACCAACAGCCTTCACGTGTCTAAAAGTCAGAGTAACGAAAGTTAACAACAGGAGTTTTTTTGTACTTTCGGTCTTTACTTTCGGTCAGAGTTGATAATGCCTCCTGGCGGCAAAGTTTAAATGCCAACTTTTTTGGGAGGCAGAAGCCATTGGCGGCCGTCTCCCTTTGAAGTTAAACATTTTGAGGGAAAAAAATTTTTGGAGGGCGGCCGCCAATAGCTGCAAAAGAAAGGTGGAGGCGAGATGATTTCGGCCGTTAATCAAATCTGCTTTCGATATCAGAATGTCGATTAAATAGCTAAAAATCGGAGTTCGAAAACCATTCTCATTTAGATGCTACATCAAAAGTTACCAAACAATCATGGCAACAGAAACTGGCAGGAGGTATAGGGGCAGATGTACAATTTATATTGGCCCACTATTTAATTTTTTAAAAACTCGATAATTTTGAAAAAAAAAAAATTTATTTTACTTATTTTATTGAGAAAGGAAAAAATGAAAAAAAAAAACTGATTTCAAATGCTTGTTTTAATTCAAACATTTTAAAAAGTTTAAAAATAAAAGGTGAGAAAAACGTTGGTTTTTAGTGTTCAATGCCTAAAAATCGTGATTAATAAAATATCTCAAAAAACTGCATGTTAAAACAAAACCAAAAGGTAAGGAGTTGCTTGTGAATTTTCAGTTTTTTGTTCAAAGTGTTAATATTAAAATGATTTTAACACTTCTAAATTAATCAATAAAAAAGAAAGCTATAACATAAACACACAAGCAATATACACAATGAGAACACGTAGAATTGTACATTCTAGAATTAAAAGATTTACGATCCTCACGAACATCTCATAACCAATGATGTAAAAAAAGGATAAACTTGTTTTGAAAATAACTTAATATTATATTAATGTTAAGCATAATCAGAAGCGCGTTGGAACCCGACTGAGGAAATTGAAAAAAAAAAAAAAAAAAGTGTGAGGGCTTGGTGGTCGATTGATTCTCGCGAGAGATTGGATAGATGCGACATTTTATAGATAGAAAAATTTTTTGATTTGGCAATTAGAGAAAATACTGGTGATTTATTTGTCATGAAATCAGCAGCGCTTACCACCTTTTTTATGTTGCATCATTAAAAGTTAACAACAGGCACTAACCACATTGCCCAATTTGCAATTAGTTGGTGTAAATTGAAGACATAAGTGGATGAAGGCGTTATGTCGCAAAAATCAAAATTCCACTTTTTTACACAAATAAAGGTGTGTAAGTAACGCTCTTTCACATGAACATAATGACACCGCACAAAAATATGCTAAAATACGATTTTCACAGTGGATGCACCTTTATTTGTGTAAAAAAGTGGAATTTTGTATTCTTGCGACATAACTCCTTCATCCACTTATGTCTTCAATTCAATAACAACAAAGTGAATAGCACTACAAGCCAGGTTCTGGTCTTCCCCAAGTGGTTATATAAAATTTAAGACCTGTGTAGGAGAAGCTCACTAAAATAGATGAGTTTCAAAAATGTCTTCACTGCAAAACGCAAAATGTCAATGAGTTCTTTAAATGAAAAGTTTGGTATATGGGGTCGTATATCGAAAACGAAATTTGTCTCGCTGACAGTGCTGAAGTTTGGTGTTTTATTACACAGTGACTAATTTAAAGATTGGGATGAAATCGTCGATTTTTAAACTTACGTAATTGCGTCGTTAAATATTGAAGTTAAAAAAAGAGAAGAGAAGTGACAAAATCTTAAAAAAGGAAGATAGAACATGAAACAGGAAGTTTTTGATTGAAATTAGAGTCTTATATATTTCATTTTGTATCTTTGAATATTTTAAACTTTTTTCACTTTTTGCGCGTTTTCCCAGTTTGCTTCATTATAGCGGCCGTAAATATAAGAAGAACCACTTAAGGGTTTTATCTGAAATTTTCAACATATCTTCCTTTCATTACGAGCTTAGTTTTAAGTGGAACACAATTTTGATATATCAAGGAAAAAAACCAATAAGGCTATTTCACCTTTGCAAACAACGCACTTTTTTCTAATGTTAACTCTGGAGCACAATTCTTCAGACCCAGAATATTTTAACTCAGGAAATAATATTTACTGCTTATTTTAGAGATGTTTTTGGGGTTAAAAACGCATACTTTTATGACTATACTTATCAAAGTATTATTACACATTGATAAATCTGGTCAGGAAAATATTTGAAACTTTTGCTTCAGAGTGAAGACCTTTATGTTCTATACAAGACCTGTTTTATGTCAGTAGATAAGTGATGAAGTTTCCGACAAGATTAGAAAAAATTACTTAAAACGACGGAGGCGTTCAAGGAATAACGATTTTCTACTGGAGTTTTAAAATATATTTAGACTACCTAAATTATTTATAAGTGCTAAAAGTGGAGAATTACACTTCATTTGTTTTCAAAAGGCCATAATAGAAACAAATAACAAAAAGATCTTGAATTTGAAATCTTATGGAAATATCAAGAAGCGAATTAAATCTATGCATTCAACACGTAATAACCAAACTTTTTAATAACAATAATATTAGTAACAGTAAAAGAATAATCGCAGCAAGCTGATTTGATATTGCGAGAATTGCTTGTTGTGCAACATTTATATAATTGTAATATTTGTATTGTATTCTCACATGTGATGCATAGATTGAGAATTTAACGCACTTAACAAAACAACAATTTGCTCATTGTTTTCTTGGGTGAACTGAATTAAATTATGTCTCTCTAGACCTTGCATAGACTGCAAAGGGACAGATGTAATAACACCGTCTTGACTTATAATTTGTCCTAGGGATATTGGGATAGTATGCTCTCCGATATTGACAACTTGTTCTTGATCGAGTTGGTCTTCACTAAGTTGAATACTATTCGGCGATAATGAAGATAATTCGGATTCATTTGTAACATTATTAAAAGGTATAACACGTCCATGAGAAAGATCGCCTGCCACAGAAAGTACTTGCGCATGGTTAGCTCCTTGAACAGAGATAACGTGACCATGGTCAACGTTTAATGGGTTTGCATTTCCACTGACTCCATGCACAACTAAGACTCTTCCTTGGTCTACACTTCTATGCAATGAAGATGAACTCTCTTCTGTGACAATAGGTATAGAATCGTCTTCCTGCATTAATATTAACTGACCAGTTTCTTGATCTAATGTTAATATACGATGACCAATTAAAGTATTTTGATGCAATATATTAGAACTCTTATGCAGAAGAGACAGCTGAGCTTGTTCTTGATTGACTTGTAATTTATTTTCACTCGCTTCTGTTTCTTCATCGTTTTTAAACACATTTCGAATTTCTGAATTAGAAACATTATCAAAGGGTTCCTGCATTTGCATATTATTAGTCATACTTGGAATACTCGTTACTGAATTTGCAACACTGGTAGATGATGAGACATCTTCAGATACATTATTTGAATTGGATTCTGAAGCACACATATTGACCATAACACCAGCTGCTTCATTAGTAAGTTGATCAAAATTAGGATTTTCATTATTCATTTCTTCATCTTCTTTACGATTAGCAGACATTTCTATCTCATTTGATTCTATTCCATGCTTAGCTAAATTATGTTTTTTTAGCAAAGAACTGGTCTTAAAACGATGCGAACAGTTCTCACATTGAAAAGGCTTTTTGCTTTGCTTTTTGTACACAACGCCATGCTTAAAAGTTCCATCTGCTTTAGGCAAAATTCCATGTTGTGCCACCATGTGTTTTATCAAAACTGTTTTATATTTAAAAGTTTTTCGACATAAACCACAGACAGTTGAGTTAATACGAACTTCTCGCTTTTTACGTTCACGAGGTTCAGCTGGATGGCGATCTTGTTGATGGCGAATTAAATGTGCTTTGCGTTTGAACTTTTGATCACAATGATTGCATGGGAAATCACGAACTCCACAATGCCTCAGGCCATGTAAATAAACTGAATGAGATACATTTAACTTCCTTTGACAGGTTTTGCAATTAACAGATTCATCTCCTGGTAGAAGGTGAACAGAATCACAATGGGATTTCAAATCCATCTTTAATGTAAATTTGTCATCACAAGCCTGACAATTGAAAACTTCATTTGAGCCATCCTCTGGTCTTGTTTCAGATAAATGAGTTTTCATGTGTGTCACCAAATGTTGTTTTCGCTTAAAAGTAGCACTACAAATTTCACAATTAAAGTCTCTAGTCCCAGTATGTTTCATACTATGGTGGTATACTGCCAATGGTGTTTGAAGTTTATGCCGACAAACACTACATTGAACCATGTCTCCGTTATTATGCTCAGCAAAACAATGATCTTTTAGTTCTGATTGCACTTTGAAATTTACATGACAGACATCACACCTAAAATTCTTTTCTTCTTCATGGACACGCAAATGTTGGTAAAGGTGAGACCATCTTTTGTAAGCAAGACCACAGTATTGACATATGAACTTTCGTTCAGTTGAATGAGATGTCATGTGACGTCTCAGTTCAGCACCTGTAATACATTTCTTACCACACATTTCACATGGAAAATTACCACCATAGTGCACAGCTACTTTATGTGCCCATAGCATTTTTTTGGTCTTTAAAGATTTTTGACAAATGTCACATTGAACACGTTGACCATCTGCAACAGCAATTTGCTGCTGTTGTTTTTTGTTTAAGAACCGTGCTTGTGAAAACACATGCTTTGGAAAAGTAACTTTGCCATCTGAATCTTGGGATAGAGGCTGTGTTTGTACTGTTATAGGTTGTTGTAGGGCTTGCTGATACTTTGGAATTGGTTGAGTTGATAGCATTGATGGAACAATATCTTGATACTGTATGTTGCTGAGAGATACTTCATTGTTTACTAAAGAGTTTAAGGAACTAGAAGCACTTTGGTTTTTAGCAATTATTGTATGTGATTTTATTATATTTCCTTGTTCCAAAAAACTGTCACTATTTATGGAATCAATGTGCGAAGAATCAGAGGGTGATTTAACAGAAATATTTGGTGCAATATGGGCAAAGTCAGTGTATTGCTTTTGCTTAGAAGCAGTTTTGATATTACTAGATAGTTTGGGAACCTTTTTTTGACTTTCCTTATTTACATTGGTAGTTGCTGACCAGAAGTCATTGATAAGATGTTGGTAAGTAAGTGCAAGAAGCTCTTCAGTTAACCAAGAGTCTTTCCAACGCACCCGATAAGAGCGCTGTCCATCCTGGAAAAAGTATTTTATTTGTTATTATAGAAATAACATTTTTTAAAATTTGTTTATTGTTAAGAAGAGTTCTGCATTTTAAATGTAAATCCAAAATTTACATTTAAATTGACATTTCATATAAAAAATTATCAGTGTAGGAAAATCATAATTCATATGAGTTTTATATTTAATAAAACTTATATTGGCAGAAATCACTCCTTAAAATATTAAAAATACTATTAGACTAAGCATGTCAGGAATATGGAAGGTAGAAGTGATTCTTTACAATATGTATGTATGTATGTATGTATGTATGTATGTATGTATGTATGTATGTATGTATGTATGTATGTATGTATGTATGTATGTATGTATGTATGTATGTATGTATGTATGTATGTATGTATGTATGTATGTATGTATGTATGTATGTATGTATGTATGTATGTATATCACATACACACGGATACACACACTGTAGTTTACTATAAAACTAAATCTTTTCAAGTGGGGTCACATATGAGAGTGAGCCCTACTTGAAAAGATTTAGTTTCATGGAAAACTATATAATACATATTATGTTACTTGTGATTAAAAATGTATTTTTTGGGTCCCTAATAACACACCGTGGTTGGCTTTCCTAACGGGATAACTTAGAAATGCGTTTTACATTAAGAAACTGTTGAAGGTCCATGGTTCTCACCCTGGCCACACTTACATCTAGTTGATGATTATTTAATGAAGAACCTTACCTGACTGATGGAAAAGTCTACAATCTTCTCGGGAACAAACTGGAAACTTGTTAGGTCACTCGGAGGCTCAGATTGTTCAATATCTTGCTGTTGAAAGGTAATTTCTTGCTCTTCGTTGGCCGCCATTTTCCCTTTATTCAACACAAGTAAATAACTGTAAAATAGTTACCGCTTTACCCAGGGTTTTCTATTCGTTAGATTGTTAAAACAGGAGGAAAAAAAGATGGTCGATACCGCGAACTGTGTAAGAATTGATTACTCTAATGATAAATTTGCTTTTTTTTTAAGACTGAAAAAAGTAACAACATGCGGAAGATAATTTCATACAAAACTGATATTATAATTTCATAAAGTTTATAAAGTTAGTTTACGATAAGTGCTTCAATTGTACAGGTTGAGCTTAGATTTACAAAATGATAATAGTAGCTTAGTGATAAAGTTTTTTTCTAAGTCATCCAAACCCTAATATTTTGATGATTTAAGTGAAGTTAAATATTATATAAATAATTTATACTATAAGTAGTAGCTATCATAGTTGATTGATAACGATGAGTAAGTAATATACTTATATTCCTTATAAACTAGTTAGAGGTCACTTTTAGCATCAAGTCAGGGTAACTCTTTGCATTCACTGTTCAACTAGACACTACCTTAAGTACAAAAGCAAAAGCTAGCTAATCTTAAACCAAAATTTTATGAAAAATTATGTACCTTGTGCTCTACTGTATGTTAATTTCTACTTATATTCTCAAAAGCTAAATTTAGGTTTTTCCTATGCTTATGACAGCAAAACTAGTGAATTGAAATCTTGTTAAACAGGTTTTTGACATTTAAGCAGAAATAATTTTTTTGTGATCAGTTGTGCTTGTCTCCAATTTTATCCTATAGTGTTATTGGAAAACTCAAGAATTTAATATATTAATCTATCTATTGGAGCCAATTAATGCCCTTAATGATTAGTTCTAAGTTCACTTTGGTCTTAATTTAGTGAAATTTTATTGAAATTTCACTAAATTTAGTGAATATTTAAGTAACTGATAATTTTTTTTAGGTGAAACTTTTAGAAAGCTGTAAAATTAATAAGCAAACAAATGTCAAATGTTTTAAGACTGGCATAAGTGAAAGGATAATAAATTAACTTTTTTTTTTTAAACCTTAACTTTTTTTTATAGAGATTAAAATGTTCAAAAGCCATTCAACTGGGCTAACATCACAAGTCTGTTGAGATTTTACCTGAAGAGTAAAAGCAGCAATTACTTGTTTTGAGTGGATTAATATTAGCTTAAGGAATTTCATGAAATCATGAATTACTGTCAACAGTACTTAAATGGAGTACTTAATAAAAGCTGCTGATTTCTAAAATCATATTGCTAATGCTGTCTCCTGGGGTTCAGATGGAATACTTGAGATGGAATCAGATGTTTGAGCAGCAGTTGAGCTTTCTTGTATAAACTCTATATAGATAGCAAGTTGAACTATAAAAACAATGTTTTTTAATAGTTTGATGATTTCTGTATTACCCTTCGGCTAATGTATATAAAAATTATATTAACATAAATTCTACAAGATTGTCTCAAACTTATACTCTGTGTAAGAAAAACCTGTTGCACTATTAGCTGCTTTTTATTTACAGGCATTTCTTGTCTAGCAAGTAAACCTATTTACACTAATCAGAAACTATTTTGATATCTCTTATCTTGCCTTATAATTGCAGCTTTGACTTTGTTTAATTTAACCAAAACATTTTAGGCTTAAAAAAAGATGGCAAAAATGGTATAATGTATGATTTATCTTTGACCAAGAGGTGTTGTTCCTTTGACCCTAATGTTATGAATAAGAAAAGTAAGCTTTATGTGTCCTAAAAAAATACAATTTTTTTTGTTTGCATGTCTTACTTACTCTTGAAGGTTAATTAAATATTTTAAAAGTTTCCAACTCCTCTATTAGTAAGACCCCCTCCTCCTTTCCGCATTCAGAAAATAGCCAGGTAGATCCAATACATGATCATGTTAGCATGCATGAATCTTCAATACAATTTAAATTAGTCATCAAATTTTTTTATAACGAATGTTGCTGAATATTAAGATTATATACTGTTAATCAAACATCTATACTAGGGTGATAACTTTTTGATTTTTTTTCTCAAACATTTCCTGTAGCACGAATGAATGAACTTTTGCCTATTAATGACTAAAATGACGTTTATTCCATTAAAATATTGAAAATGGTCACGCACAAACCACTTTGATCTGTTATTTATGTAGGCATTTTTGTAATTGTATTATACAGTACATGGCTTACTATATAACAGGCCTTGCCAACGCGCGGCTTGCGTAAAAAACTGGAGGCAAGATTTAAAATATTACTTCGCAATAATTTACATTCTCAGTTAGGTGATTTTTGCATGAATATAATATTTGTATGATATATCTACTAAAAGTAACTTATAAAAAGTGAAAAGATGAATTTATTACTATTATTTTTTTAATTTTGTTTATAACTAACATTGTAATATAACTAACAAATAACATTTATAACAATTTTAAATTAACTTAAATGTATCTAAAGCTAATTATGTTTAAACAATTTAGTTAGTATATATAGATTTATATTTTGCTGTAATTTAATGTTAGCATTTACCACAAAATTTATTAATGGGTTTTTTAAGTATTAAAAATAAATTTTTGAGAAAAAAGAGATAAAATCTTTAGAGAATAAAAAGTAAATACAAGCTTTTTAGATATTTTACTAAACACTATTTTACAGTTTTTGTTAAAAGCATTTTACTTTGTGCTGAGTTTTATCAGCTTCTGCTTTGGCTCCTTGTGTGAACGAGGTGAATAGAGTCGACAATAATTATTAAATAAAATATTTGTCATTGTTAATCCATGATGTCTTTGCATACCTAATGAATAAAATTCTGATAGCATCATAAGATAGTTACACAGTGATGACCGACAAGTGTCATTATATACTTCATAAAAAAGAATGTAACAGTAAGTTGCCCATTGACAAACTTTGTCACCAGGAATTGTTAAACCTCCTAGATTTAGGTCCTTTACAAAGTTTCCATACGCTTCATAGAAATAAAAGGTGTCATCTGGATTTTCATCTTCACGAATAATGTACCCTGCAATATAAACTAATGACATTTTAATATCGACGGTCAATGAGTCACACAGAGCAGGTAAATTGTCAATAACGTTGCAAATACCCTCGCTTGGTAAAAATTTACATTTTGGACAAGAGTGATCTGAACCTAGATTGGCTAACACATCTGAACTTTTCTCAAACTTTAATAGCAACTTTGTACGGTATATAGTTACTTTTTCAAGAACTTGTTGAACGGAAATAAAATAAGTTCCTCCTGAGCCTTGTCTTAATTTTCCAAAAAGCTTTTCTAATGGATCTGTTGTAAAGTTGCCTAATAACACATACTGATGAGTTGTATCTAAAAGATATTTTGACAACTGAACCAAACCATAACAGGTCTGAGCTAAACAACTAGCAGTGTCTCTTGTTAGTAATTTGACTCTTTTTCCTTTTTCTGTATTTTTTATTTGTATAGCAAAATCACCCATTGCAGAAAGTTTGCTTAAATTGTCATCATTAGCAGAAGCAATAGCAGCTCGATTAGAATCTTTCAAACAAATGTCTGCATATGGACTGTGAACATTACAAATTTTCCAAAATTCAATGACTTTAGAGATGAAAATAATCGTCCCTTCATTATCATGCAGGTCTGGATGACTTTTTAATGCTGACAATGTTTCATCGCAAAACACTTGCAGACAAGTGATAACTTTTTGTCTTTCAATCGGCTTTGGATAAACAGAAACTTCCATTAATTTAGACATTTTAACAATGTTTTTCGTTTCAAGCTTGTACAAATTAATAATATCAACCCACCGTGCTATTTTTTTTTCACCATCAATATAAAATTCAAGTTCTTGAGTTTTTTCTGTAATCCAGTTATTACGTATACTTTTTAATAAATGAACATAATCAAATAAAAGAAAAATATTGTCTTTAGTGCACCATGCTTCTTTTTTTTCAAAAAAGTTATAAAATTTCTGATTGACTCTGTTACCATCACAGACAATAGCAACAACATTGCCCCCATTATTTTTAATTGCATCAAGAATCAGGGTTGTCTGTTCAAAAAGAAACTCAGCATCAAGTTCTCTGACTGGTAACATTTTGTAAAGAAATTTTGGTCATTAAACAATGTTACAACCAAAAAGCTCAGTACTGTGTTTGCTTATAGATGAGGTTTGTTAACAGATTTACCAAATACTATGCCACCCTGATACTGCAACATTGGTTTAACATAAACCTCATCAAGAAGTAAAATGCATGTTTTTTGTCTATCATCTCTGAGATTAGAGAAAATATGTCTGATATAAGTGGTATCATCTAAAGATTTACATTTAGATGTAATTTTTCCTAAAGTGCGTAAACTTGGAAGTTCAAAATCTTCTGATACGATTGTAGGCTGATCGTGAAAGAGAAAAATACTCAAATGCTCGCACAATTGTTTCAACTGGATACTTTTTTTCCCCAATACATGTTTTATTCATTGACAAAATTTCTTGATATACAACTTCTTTTTTAGATGTTATTTCACAACAATTTAAAAATCTTAATGCTTCTTGGATATGAGAAAATTTGTTCATAATATAAACTCGGTTAGATGATAAAGTCATAACACTAATTTTAACTCCACAATGAAATGCTTCAAAAATGAGATCTTTATTTATGCAAAGAAGAAATCTAGGAATAGCACTTTCCTTTAAAAAGTCTGAAGACTGAATATGTAATATATCATTGCATAAATAATTAATAATACCAAAATTAAATTGATTAGTTTTTAACTTTTCACATAAAACATTAATACTTTCTATTTTTTCTTGTGAATTAAATATTGCTAACTCATCCTCTTCTTGCCAGCGAGCACTATTAAGACTTTTTGATGTTTTTCTAAGTGGCATGGGTACAGTAGGAACTAAGCTTGGCTTTATGCAATCAAATACTGACGGAGCATCACGAGGTCTCAGCTTCCCATAAACAGTAACAGTTGAATAATTTTTTGGCCAATGTCTTTCACATACTACGGTGTTATCAGTATCAGGAACATTATCTCTTGGTATTATAGCAATCCAACGTTTTCGTTCTTCAATGTTTCTTGGAAGTCTAAATGTTTTAACTCTATTCTGAGGATTATAATTGCCATTGCAATTTGTTACACAACATCGACGAACCATTTTCTAAATACTAAATTAAATCCTTTGCTTAATCCTTCACCTCTCAACTAACTTTTTTTTTTAATTTGGAAGTTAGTTAAAATAATGACGGGTGTTTGGTTATTGTTAATTTTATGCAAATATTAAATTTATGCATATATATATATATATTCAACTTTAATTAACTTTATCAAATAAATTTTAAATGAAAATTATTTTGTTAATTTTATAATAATTATTTAATGTTATATAATTATTATTGTTACAAAAAAAACACCCCCGTATTTATTTTGTAAAACGGCTTTCTAGTTTTTCAAACATAAAACTATCTTGCCTCCAGTTTTTTACGCAAGCCGCTCGTTTGCAAGGCCTGTTATATAGTAAGCCATGATACAGTACAATTAGCATAAAATGCTAAAATCCCTACATAAATAACAGTTGTTATAATAGCTTTATGTTATATACAGTATATATATATACATACATATATATATACAGGGGCGGATCCAGGAAATTTTTTGGGTACATCTGATTTTTCCACGAACAATTTTTCTCCCCCCCCCCCCCCCCCACACACACACACACAATTCGGAGTTGGAGGGGAAGGATTAATACACCATATACAGTGAGCAAAAAAATTAATCATGCAGCCAATAGAAATTAATAAAAATTCATTTTTCTCAAAAAGTATAAACTTTTTTGAAAAACTAATTTCACCAAAAGATAGCGCTTAAAAAATACATTAAAAATCATGTTTGAAAATAAAAAAATTGAATTTGTTATATTTAAAAAAATAAAGAACTAACTTTATTGAAAATTCCTGACAAAAAAATTAATCATACAACAAGAAAATTCGAATGGTAAGTATCAAAAATTATATTATATTTAATTATATTATTTATTTATGTTAATTTAAACTATATATTTATATCAATAAACTTTCCAGCAATGACCAGCGTTGAAAATATAAAATCTAAAAGAAGCTACACATCTCTTTCGATCGGACTTCGTGCACGAGTAATTGCGTTATGGCAAGATGGCCAAAGCCAAAGATCAATGGCTAAAACGCTATGTATATCGCCTGCAACCGTTCAATCCATCGAGGAAAAGTTTAAAAAAGTTGGAAACCTCGAAAATCAACCTGGAAGAGGACGCAAACGAAAGACTACGGCGCGTCAAGATCGATCTTTGATCAAAAGATTCGAAATTAATCCAAGATCTTCAAAAACAGCAGCAGTAAAAGAGTTGGAGGAGAGTTTTGGATTGTCTCTCCCACCGCAAACAATTAGAAATCGCTTGCATGAAGCGAATTTACATGGACGAACACCACGCAACAAGCCGTATATGAGCCCAATCAATAGAAAGAAGCGGCTCGAATGGGCAAAAAAGTACGTGGATAAGCCACAAGAGTTCTGGGACTCAGTCATTTGGTCTGACGAGTCGAAATTCAATTTATTTGGCTCTGATGGAGTTGTAAAGATATGGAGGAAGCCAGAAGAAAAGCTTCAATTGAAGTGTTTAAATGCCACAGTTAATCACGGTGGCGGTAATATTATGGTCTGGGGATGTATGGCAGCGAGCGGAGTCGGGAAATTGGCGTTTATTGATCAGAGAATGGATCAATATTTATATAAATCAATTCTGCAAGATAATTTAAGTTCATCTGCAGAAATTGTCGGGTTGAAAGATAATTTTATCTTTCAACACGACAATGATCCTAAGCATACGGCTCGTTCGGTCGTCGAATATTTAAAAGTTTCAGGGTTCAAAATGCTCGAATGGGTTGCTCAATTACCAGACTTAAACCCAATCGAGCATCTTTGGGTTTACGTCGAGAAAAAATTAAAAGATCGGCGAATTTCGAAGAAAGCCGATCTGAAAAACTTAATTTCGAGTTTTTGGTCGGAAATCGGGTCAGATATTACCAGAAACTTGGTAAATTCAATGCCTAGACGTTGTTTAGCCGTCATTCAATCAAATGGTGGACCTACGCGTTATTAATTTTATATTAATTTTCTTTATTTTTAATTTAATTTAATTTTTTATATTATGCATGTTTAATTTTTTTGCCTTGGTTTTTTGATTTTTTATTTCTTTTGTAATTTTTCGTAACTTATATTACTATTTTGTAATTTTTTAGTTCCTTTTTCGATAAATTTATATATAAATTTAAATTATTTAATATAAAAATCATAAATTTTAACTTAATTTAGTTTAAATTCAGTTTTAAAAAGTTTTTACTATGGTGCATGATTAATTTTTTTGCTCACTGTATATACACAGGGCCATTCCGAAAAGATCTTCAAGGAGGAGGAGGGGGGGGGGGGAGGAAATAACGTATGTTTTTGCCGAGTTACTTCTAAAAAAAAAGTCATCGTTTACTGACATTTGCTGACTATAGTTAAAAACTTGCCTAATACAAGTCTAAATTTGCCGACTAATTTTTCAATAAAGTTTTTGTAGGGGGTGGGGGTTTAGACACCGCTCTTCCCTAGTGACAACTCTGTATTTATGAAAAAAATACGCAAGGATATTACTAGGACATCTTACCATAGTAAAATCGTATATTTACATCAAATTTTGAATATTTTGAATTATTCGTATGTATATTAGGGTGTATGTGTTAGGGTACGTCCGACAGTGTTTTTTTTATAAAAAAAACAGAATATCTAAAAAATAAATAATGAAAACTAAATTAAATATAAAGATAAATAATATAATGAAATAATACTGGGTACGTCTATTGATCTGTTCAGGTAAATATTATTTATCAAGAATTGCTTAAACCTCCGGTTAAGATACTTTTATATACGTTTTAAAAATCGCTTTAAACAAGAACCATTGGTATTTTTATTTCACAATTGCCCGTAAATGTAAAACGCAAGCGTAGTACTTAAATCTTATTGATATATACTACTAAAGATATATACTTTTTTAAAATTCAATTAATAATCGAATATAGTATAATTTATATTTTTGATATTTTTGGGTACGTCTTAAGACGTATTAGACGTACCCTAGATCCGCCCCTGATATATATATATATATATATATATATATATATATATATATATATATATATATATATATATATATATATATATATATATATATATATATATATATATACAGTACTGTGCAAAAGAAGTATGTACATGTATATACAGTACTGTGCAAAAGAAAGTAGCACCTAAGAGAATTTTTATATATTCAAGATAAAATGTCAAACAAAATGAAATTAAAACAAAGATATATGTACAAACATATTTTTTATTAAATTGTGTAATATAATACAAGTTTTATTAAAAACATTTAAATTTATAACTATACATAGAGACTTAATTAATATTTAGTGTGACCACCATTATTTACAATAACATCTTGGAGCCTTTTAGTTATACTTTTATACAGATTTTCAATAAATGTGATGGGGATATTATACCATTCTTCTTTTAGAACATTCCAAAGTTCATTTACATTCTTTGGCAATCTTTCCATCTTCTTTCCGTCTAAGTAGTCCCACACAGGTTCGATTATGTTCAAATCAGGTCTCTGAGGAGGCCAAGGCATGGTTTTAAGCACTCCCTCCTCTTCCAGATTTGACAAACAATTTTTAACTAATTTGCAAGTATGTTTGGGATCGTTATCCTGTTGTAGGATAAAATAATCCCCGATCAGTTGTCGTCCAGAAGGCACAGTATGATTATGTAAAATATTGTTTATATTTTTCACCTGTAAGCTTTTCTGTTATTCTAACAATGTCCCCTACCCCTTTTATTGAAATACACCCCCAAACTTGAATATTCCCCCCACCATGTTTGATAGTTGATGCTAGACATGGCTCTTTCAATGCCTCTCCCTTTCTTCGCCTAACATACTGACGTCTATTCGTCCCAAAGATTTGAAATTTAGATTCGTCTGTAAACAATACCTTGTCCCATTGATTTTTCTGCCACTCTTTGTGCTCTCTGGCAAACTTTAATCTTTTTTCTTTATAA